>NC_056744.1:484711482-484841482 GCF_019279795.1 Protopterus annectens
CACACACACACACACACACACACATATATATATATATATATATATATATATATATATATATATATATATATATATATATATATACATGCATACATGTCCCAAAATGCCCATACAAACATATGCTGCTGATAGACCACCCATAACTGGGTCAGCATGCATAGTTGGATACAAAAGGACCCATGACACTCACATCTGCCCCCCCACAGTCCAAATAAATAAGTGAACAGTACACTGCTACAAAATCATGATAGGCCATACACAATAGCAGACATACAACAACCTCTTAGTAAAACAACTAAAATGACTGAAGATAGCAAAGAGAAATACAACCAACCAGTAATTCACACATTTATTATACTCTGATGTCTTGGCCAAAGCCTTCAATGCGTAAAACATTACAAGAAATACTTGCCTTAATCATAAGAAACAATTAACACTTAATCACATAATTAAATACACAGCCTTCAATTACACTCCTCATTTAACCCCTAAGGGATAATTTATCACATTTAATATTAATACATTGAGTCTGTACATAACAATTGTACTTTTATGAATGTTTCATCAAACTGAGGAACAGACATTTTCCAAAACAGTACCTTGGAACCCACTACTGTCACCATGGTGAGATTTATTCAAATCTATGGCTATCGAATTTTATGAATGTTTCATCAAACTGAGGAACAGACATTTTCCAAAACAGTACCTTGGAACCCACTACTGTCACCATGGTGAGATTTATTCAAATCTATGGCTATTGAACTGTCATCTTTCTTATCAGTAATATGTCTCACATGTTCTAACAGCCTAATTTTAAAACATGTCTTATTCTTCCCCACAAAAAAATATGTTACAAGGGCATCTAAGAGCATTCTCTATACACCAACCTCTTGAATGTACAGACTTCAACATGTTTTCCAGCCTTTCCCCTCAGCAAGAATGGCAGCACTAAATAATGATAGACCATTATACATATCAACCTCCTACTGTATGACATCTGGACAAAGCCTGACATAAGTGTGGACAGAGGCCCAAATACATGGTCATACTTGAAATATAGCTGTTATACTCTGATAAAGTAGCTGGTGTTACAGGGTTTGTTGTAACATATCTTTTCTGAGGGATATAAAGTCAGAAAAACAAATGGATATTAGCATTTACAGATTGCAATCACCAGAGTATGCTACTGATTTGCCAAGGACAACACCTGTCTGCGGAACAGTCCAAACATAACAGGCTAACTTGTGACCATTATGTGGACAGCCCTACAGTTGAGAGCTATGCAGAGACAGAACGTTTTCAGACTGAAACACATGCAGAAGTAACGTGTAGACAAACCCTGTTAAACTATTAATATTCCAAACATATAACAGCAATATTCACATTCTGCCCCTACGTCTTGAACCTTCACCACCCTTTAGTTGGCTTGTCTCCACAAGTCTTGTTGTAAGAGGCATTAGCTCACACAACTCCAGGATGTCTTCCTCACAAGTAAGGGAAAGGGCCAACGCCCACATGGAGTACTCAGTTATAGGAGTGTGTTGCCATAACATTGGCTATTGGAAGAACTACACAGCTGCTCTGCATGCAGTTAGCAAGAGGGAACACCAACAGGTGCACAGGTCATCACCTGGTCATAAGCATCACCTACAAGAGCTATGTTGCCACCTATTCAAACCAGCTCTATCCCTGTAGTACACAGAGAGAGAGAGAGAAAAAACAAATAAAACATAAACCAGAAAAGAGTAGAAAAAAGGTAAGTGGAACATGTAAGCATGTAATTGAATGTAGTACTTGGTCTGTAATAACGGGAAATATGATTTGGAAGAATGTATGTCCCAACAAGACTTGCTGTACTAATGTCCTGATGAATAACTGCTATTGTCATAGCATCTGGCCCTCTCTGCAGTGGGAGAGATCACAGCCATACCGCTCAGCTGTACAGATCTTCAAAGAATGTCCATATTTTCCCATCATAGTTTTTTGTCTGTTCCTCCTGAAATCTGTACTTTTTTGGCAAATAGCTAAGGATTGAAGTCATCAAGAAATTACAAACACTTGAGTATAAGAATCCACATCCTTAAGAATATTCACGGTAATGCAAAATGTATCATTCTACAAACTTCCTAAGTTTGTAACAGTAATATTTAAAGTCTGTCCCTATATACCCCCCCATCATTTTAGGCTTTGTCCAGATGTGATGCTCTAAGAGTTTGCGAGGTAGGATCACAGCTCAGGAGCCTGACTCACCCTGGGAAAGGACAGCTCACATATGACAACCGCTGGGGTGTCTGTCAAACAGTTGTGACTGTGCTGCTGCTAGGCCATGGGATGTTGTCCATATCCATATGTTACATGTGAATATGAGTATGATTCATGTTGTCTTGTAAATCTAAGAGACCTATATAGGACATGTGCAGAGTAAAGTACTGTTGCAGACGTGTGTTGAACTGCATGTGATATATTGAATTAATAACATTCAACTGTACAGTGTTCTGCTGGACAATAAGCACATTTGTGACTGATATCTGTCATCACATACACATATATATGTATTATGTCAGCCAAACCATTGGCAAGTCTGTGAGCAATGACAACGTAACATAATAGCCTACTTATGACTGTTGGACATCTTCCAGGTTATCATAGTAATGTCAAAGCCTACTGTACAATCAACTTACTAATGTATGGTGCAGCTATATTAATATAGTATCAATATTGATGTCCCTTTTGTCACCCATTTATGTGTGCCATTGTCCAGATGTACTGCTATAACAGGTTGAGAAGTATGACTGAGCAGCAAGACTGTAAATATAGTGTGCCATACTAACACAGAACAGAAATGTATACCAGGTATCCCCTGAGCACAGCGTATGTTCAGCTGGAAGGCACAAATCACATGGGTTTCAAGCAGTCAGGTACATAGGTTGTGCATGTTACACATGTGTGTAATATCAGTGTCAGTGAATACAACAGACATAAATGTGTACAGCTACTGGTTGTTGCATTGCACTAACACTGATATGGGTACTAGAGTAGGCATGATTATCAAGTAGTAATCGGAGAAGTGTCCAACTGTGTTATGACCCTCATCCATGCCTACCACCAACAGCTATATCAACACCTATATACAGTGGATATCACAAGTGTACACACCCCTGTTGGAATGCCAGGTTTGTGTAATGTATGACAATGAGACCACAGAAAATCATTTCATAATGTTTCTCATATTGAATGTGACCCCTAACCTGTACAATTCCATTGAAAAACAATCAAAGGTGTTTCTAGGAAAGTGAGCAACTATTGCCAAGTGAAGATGTGCCATGATGTTACAGTCCAAACCAAGACAAATGAATGCTGTAACCATCTCAAGAGGTGCATACACAACATATCAGTTTAGGGGTATACACACTCATTCAACTGGCTTATTGTACTGATTATTATTTCCATATGTTTTCACAGACCAGATTGTTATGTTTTCAATTGAATTGTACAGGGTATAGGTCACATTAAAGGTGGGAATTTTATTTATTTTATTTATTTCATTTTATTTTACATTTGTTAACCGGGAAAGTCTGACTGGACACAGGTCCATTTTCAGTGGAGGCCCAGGAAGATAAGCTCCAAACAACACATACATAGAATAACAGGAAATTACATGGAACATTTGTTTCATGTTATGAGAGCTTTCATTGCATACACACAAGGAGATGATACATACAGTATGGAATACATTAAATTAACAGTTCCTACAAAAGTCAAACATTGAGGTATAGGGTATCAAAAGACATTTACTCAACAGACCTAAAAAGAGGCAGTATTACATATTCATGAAACAGACTGTCTGAGAGTAGTTGGGGTACAGAGGAGTTACCTTTTTAAGGGTTAGCCTGTTGAATGGCATGAGCATAGCCAATTATTCAGAAAATGTTTTTTCAGGAGTGTTTTAAACTGAGTAGTGGAGGTATTAGAGGTTGTATGCCTTGGTAGGGTGTTCCATTTTTTGGCAATGGTGCTGGAAAAAAGGGATTTACCCGCATCATTTCTATACTTAATTACTTTTATGAGGTTTTGGTTGCTGGATCTAAGAGTTCTATTGGGGATGTGTGGTTGTATGAGTTTCTGTAGTGCAGGGTGAGCATGTACATATTGCCTACTGATGGTAACAACAGTAAATCTCCATGGGGCATAATAACATCACTGTCTGCCTCCTACATGAACTCAGGCATGTGCTCACAGCTCAATCACACACCACAGTCAAACACAGGCCTGCTACCATCCACACATCATCCACATGGAAGATGGCTGCTGTCAACTCTCTACATAGAAATGAATGGAGAATAGAGGATAATGCAATTAAGTGTCCAGCACTGGAGGGAATAAGACAGCTCAGGGCCAGGAGTGTAATACAAGCTGCTATAGCCATGATACATTGGAGGGTTATGGTGTAGTTTGGATTATTTGCAAGTAATATCCACTGTTGATGTGCAATTTGACAACCGTATGAGGTCCTGTGACCTTTTTCCTGCTTATGTCTTCCAGGTAACGTCAGAAGGTTCACCTACCAGCATTTTTTGTTGGGGAAACTGACATCATCACCTAATATGTGATCGAACATTATGCCCTGTTATTTGGACGGATAGCAGAGGATGTGCAGGAGAGGACCGGCCTGTGGAACAATCTGGTCCACAGGGTAAATGATGCCGGCCTGCACAGCAGAACTTATGAGCAGATGCAGCATTGGGCCACCGACCTCATCTGCCATGCCTGTCAATGGGCTGCTGCTTTAGAGATGGACTGGCTAGCCACACGTGGTGGCCTAGCCATCCAGCCCCACTAACACCCACAGAGGAGCTCCTCACCACCCTTGGGGCACCTGCTCAATGCACAAGCCATAAAGCTGAGGAAAGCTGGGTTTCTACTGTTCACTGATTGTCTCTGCTGAATCCTCCATTACTTGCTCTGGCCCGCTCTGTCCACCCTACGGGCTCACTCCACTCCCCTACCCTACCCCCAATTCTCACCCACCCCGGGTGCTGTTAACCTTAAACATCCTGTGCCACACCCACTTAATTACCCACTTAATTACTCACTCTATCACCTTAGACTGCTGCTTATCAACTTCTCCCTTAGCTAACTCTCTCCTTAATCATCTCCACCCTATTCCAAGGAACCTTAGCTCATACAGTAACTTTATCTAACATTTTATATTACCTCACACCCCTACTACCTCAAATGACCTTCCTACATAACTCTAACTTCAAAAACTATATTCTTATTACGTCTTCATTAATATTCCTAGCTTTACCCTATACTCTAACCTTCTACGAACACTTCTCTCTACTTAATAATGAACCTCCCCACCAACAAACTCTACCAATCACACATCGTAGCTCCCTCTCCCAGAGCAATATAACCTCTACTTCAGTTTACCTACTCCCAAAGTTTCATAGATCTTCCCATGTTACTTACTTCTCCTGCAAAATAAACTTACCCAAATACTTTAAAAGCATAAAGACTTTACTTAAACATCCCTTTAATCTTCTATTACATGGAGATATTCATCCTAATCCTGGCCCAAATCCACAAACCTGTATTATCCCACAAAAACAAACTCCTAATGGTGTTTCTACCTCCATACAATTAGGTAACTCTCTCAGAATAGCTCATCTCAATATCTGCAGCATTAACAACAAACTTAGCCAACTGCATGCCCTTTTACAAGTGCATGCATTTGAAATCCTTTGCCTTACAGAAACTTGGTTGAAACCCTTTATTCATGACCTAGAAATAACTCCACCTGGATATAACATCTTTAGATGTGACCGCACTTCCAAAAAGGGTGGTGGTGTAGCCATCTTGTATAAATCTGAACTTCAAGTTTCATCCTATAATGTGCTACTACCCTATAATACCAATGCAGAAACCCTTACCATCAAACTCCAACTTAACAAATCTAAATCTATTTAAATAATTTGTACCTACATTCCTCCCGGAAATAATATTAACACTCTTGAAAATATTCTTAGTAGCCTTTCCGCCCTGCTACCTCAAGAAACAATTGTACTAGGTGATGTTAACATTGACTGGATTACCTGTAGCTCCCCCAATCCCAACACCCACATT
Source organism: Protopterus annectens (assembly GCF_019279795.1). Lineage (NCBI taxonomy): Eukaryota > Metazoa > Chordata > Ceratodontiformes > Protopteridae > Protopterus > Protopterus annectens. The sequence continues at coordinate 484,717,609 of NC_056744.1, forward strand.
AATCTTTATGGTTTCACCCAAATAATAAACACCCCCACAAGAATCCACAAACCTAGTAATAAAGAAGCCACCCTCGACTGGATTTTTGTAAATAGTCATCCTGAAACCTATATACCAGGAACGCTTCCAGATGACATTAGCGACCATGTTCTAAGCTATATAACAAAGCAAAAGACTCATAGTCCTACTAATAACACTTTTATAACCTTTCATTCAAAAAAAAACACTTTCAAGCAGAAAACTTTCAAAATGAACTAAAGGCCTGTAACTGGTTACCTCTGAAGCAACTCAAACTGGATGAAGCAGTTTCCTACTTTAATACTAAATTCCTACAAATCCTAGATCTCCATGCCCCCCTTCGCTCCTCCCAACCTGCTACCAAAACAGCTCCATGGCTCACACAACAAACCAAGAAAAAAATATTCCTACAAAACAAAATATGGGCCAAATGGAGAGCTTCTAAGAGCTCTGCAGACCACCTATTGTTTAAACAGCTAAGAAATGCAACTAAAAAGGACATTATCTTAGACAAAAAAAAACTATTATTTCAACCTTCAACAATCTCACACTAATAACCCTCAAAAGTTCTGGTCAGGCATTAACAAACTTCTCCAACAAGGTCATACCAAAACCCCTGCCCCATCTTCAATTCCTCATAATAATCCCTTGCAAATAGCTGATGCCTTCAACAATTACTTCACTGAAACTATTCAAGCCCTTGCAAACACAATACCTCCCATCTCCCCCAGCCCCTTACAAAACATCAGCAGTCCAGTGCCCTCCTTCCATATACAACCTGTACCAACATCTTATATCTGCAAACTCCTTCAAAAACTCAAACCATGTACCCCTTCTGCTGACCACCTGCCAGCAGAATACCATCAAATAGCTTCCAAAGTCATAGCATATCCCATATCCATCCTTATAAACCGAACAATCATAGAAGGTAACATCTCATCCATATGGAAAGTCTCCCACATTATCCCCTTACATAAAGGAGGCAAATCCACTGATATCTCCAATTTCTGACCAATTGCTTTACTCTCCCCACTAGCCAAAATAATGAAAAAATGTATTCACCATCAATTACTTCAACACCTGCTCCACAATAACTTACTAGCCAACTGCCAATATGTCTTTAGGCCCTTTCATAGTACAACTACCGCCCTGCTAACTTTTACTGACTGCATAAACAGGAATCGAAATAACAACTCTCTATCTTCCGCATTATTCATTGACTTATCAAAAGCCTTTGATATGGTTAACCACAACTTACTGATCAGTGCACTAAAAGCACAACCTCTTGACCCACAAGCAATACTTTGGTTTACATCCTATCTAGAAAATAGACATCAAGCAGTGCTCTGGGACAACAATCTCTCCACACCCCTCCCCGTAAACACTGGAGTCCCTCAAGGCTCTATCCTAGGCCCTCTTCTATTTTCCATTTTTATTAATGATCTCAATACTATTTTTCCTCAAGCCACCTGCATACAATATGCCAATGACTCTACTTTAATCTGTACTTCTAAATCATCAATCTCTCTTCAGACGCTTACTCAAACAGTATTTAACACTGTTGAAAACTGGTTTACCACCCATTGCCTCCTCCTAAACCCCAAAAAACAAAATTGTTGCTTTTTGCTCCCACCCAAAATTCTCCAGTGATCCACTTCACAATTACCTCCAACAATGGAACTACTATTTCCCCTGATACTACCACACGTCTCCTGGGCATCACTATAGATAATAACCTCAGCTATGATGATCATATCAACAATACTATACAAACTGTCAATAAAAAACTAGGCTCCCTGTATAGAATCAAACCCTACCTCACACCTCTAGCCAGAACCACCATGGCCCAGACTCACCTCACTTCTACCCTATTCTATGCTTCTGCTATATACACCAATCTATCTAAACACAATCTAAGTAAGCTTGAAACTAGTTACAACAATATAGCAAGATTTGCCACTGGTACCCCTTTTAGAACCCACCACTGCCACAACCTTAAACAACTCGGATGGTCAGAACTACATAACCATCTGCTGTATAATCAACTGGTGATCATACAAAAAATTCTTTATCACCCAAATCATAACCCAATCCTCTCCAGCCTGATCTCCCCATATAAAAATCTTGCAAGACTTTGTTCAGCAAATAAGTTACTAATTTCCAATATCAAATCTAATAATAAAGCTGGGGACTCACTTTTTACTAACGTTGTAGGCAAAATCTGGAACAAGCTTCCTAGGACACTCACATCTCTCTCATCTACTTCTCTCTTCAAGAAACACCTCAAAAAACATCTAAAAACTCATTGGCTTTGTCCCTGTTCTAAACCTGACTGAACCATACTTTTCCCCTTATTTTTTAATCTATAGAACCTATCTTTTTTCTAGCCTTTGTATATTTCTTTTACTACCTTTTTCACTTTTTTCCTTCTATGACTTACAAATGACATCATTAGAACTTTAAGTGTACCTGTTACATTGTAACTTAAACCTATGCAAATACTCTATACTACCATTCTTCTTCTTAGACACAATTTTTATTTTGTATTACAAATACTATTATTTCTTTTATGCAGTTGAACTTAGTTCATCTTAAATGTTGTATCTTGTAATTTTACTATGTTGGAGCCTATCTCCCTGTGAACTTAGTCATGTTTTTAAATATTGTATTTTGTAATTTTTTACTATGTTTGGAGCTTAACTCCCTGGGCCTCTACTGAAAATTGACATGTATCCAGCTAGACTAGCCCAGTCAACAAATGTAAAATAAATAAATAAATAAATGAAAGCATTGTGGAGGTGGGTTGCACACACACACAATGGACGAGGAGCATGCAGGTAAGGGTCCAGTGGGTATTAGTACACTAATGTATCAGACAGACATGTATCAGTATTGTATCTACATCCATGTGTCAGGTCTGACTGCAGTTGTGGATGGGGTTTTCTAAAGCAGAGAGGTGCACATCTATGGTGAGGACAGAACACTGTGTATTACTGGAGTTAGTACTGTAAATGTGTAGACATGCTGCATCCATCCTGTACCAAGGAGTCTGCTGACAATAACTCCCTCTCACAACCACCTAGGACCCTCTGGTCTGCATACGGGATAGCAGCCTGAAGCTGGTTAGTATGACATTGTTCTGTTGTTGCCTGGCAATACCCCAGGCATGTGAAGGACATCTAATTTACCATTCACACAACTATTAGTAACGCCTATATTGATTTATGTAATAGCTATATTACTTTATGTGCATGTTCACTTGTGGTGGGGTTAACTGCATTGCATCACAGTGGTCACCACTGGGGCCTATCTGACGTGAATTCAGCATTCCTGTAACATACCTCAGAACTTGTCATTGCTAAGACGTTTGGACAGAGGCCAGCAAAATGGGCTGGACAAACAGCCTAAGGTAAGGACATGTGTGACACATTAGTGGTATATAGTGAATATAAATTGTGTACACGCCCCTGTTAAGATGCAAAGTGTTCCTGTTACATACAAATTAAGACTACAGTATGTCAGTCCACACCTCTTTCAGCCTTTAATATGAGCCATAACATGAACAGTTCACTTGTAAAACCAAGCATCTGGACTCATGTATCGCACCTACAAGGCTGGCCACCTATGAGTGTGGAAGACTTTGTATCAGCATGATGTTTCAGTCAGGTATGATATCTTAGGCTGCCATATGTGTCAGTACACTCACTGTGGCCTGTTTGGCTACAATATCACATACATGGGCATTGTTAAGGCACACGGACCACTTCCAACCATTTATAGTTTGGAAACATCTGGATATTCCAAACACATCTGTACAGAGGACTGTACAATGGTTTAACTTGCTGCATGTGAGGCAGATGCTGTTAACACACTATATAAAGTAATGGCAGCAGGAGGTGGCCACCAGCCGTGTATGGTATACACATCAAAATGGTATAAGCCTCACAAGATATGATCCTCAAACTCACACAGAAACATTTGCCAGCATTGGGATTAAAACTCCTACCTATCTAGGTATTTCTACTCTAGTGCTACGCAGTTATCAGACACGCCACATAGATTATATATTTCCATCTAGTTGAAATGTAATTATAAGGTGGATGGCATCAACAGGACTACTAAACTGGAGTGAGGGGAAGTGTAAAGGGTAGTACACAGGTCAAAAATGGTGTAACCCACACACTATATGATTCTCACACAAACACATCTAAATAATTGCCATTAGAGAGATTAGAACTCCTGCTTATCTAATAATTGCTACTATAGTGCTATGCAGTTATCAGATGTGCCACAGAGCTTATATGTTTCTACTTAGTTTAAAAGTACTTCTATGGTGGATGACATAAACAGGGCTTGATTCACACACACACTTGCCAGTAGTGGGAATAGAACTCCTGCCTATCTAGTTATATCTAATATAGGGTTATGCAGTTACCACATGCGCTACAGAGGTTAATGAACTTTCACATGGCCAAAGCTGCTGATAACTGCACAGCTGAGGTAAAGTATTACAGGTGGCAGATTACTGGTGTATTACTACAGTGGTAGTAGTTCCACCCTTATCATGCTAGTTCTTTCTGTCTTGCACTTCAAATAGCATTATGGCTTGGCACTTCACCAGGTTAGTGTATCAAGAAGTGTGGCACACCTGGGAGCCATTAGCAGTACTCGTTCATCACACAAGTAGCCCCAGAACTTACTAGTTATGTCCACCCCTCCTGGTATGATTGAAGGGCAGTTTTCTGTGCTTTCACCCATTAACCCGATGCACTTGTCCATTCTGAGGCACTGTTGCAACTGCCTTATGTACATAGACAACCCTCCACTCTAAACTCCAAACCTTCAGAACTATGAGAGTTACCCAATGTGGACATATGCACTCTCCAGCAAAGACTGGACTAGCAGGTCAAGAGGATAAGATCAACACCTGCACCACACCATGTGGAACACATAGCTCACCATGACACCCACTTTGACAGCCATGACATACAGTGAAAAGTCACACACCCACCTTCACAGAGGCACTCAATGGACATTTACCCAAACAGCACAGATCAGTAAAACAAACACCCACTCAGACACCATGACATGGCACATGCCAAGGGACACATATTTAACCTACACAGTGTGCCCCTCAACCTAAGCTCCTAAGGCTAACCACCTTGCACAATACAATGATCATGGGTAACTCAATACTAAGGCACACACATATCCCACTCATCATTACCATCATCATCATCATCAGCCCCCTTTTTCTCATTTTTCTATATGGGGTCGGGTATTTTGTTAACTATCACCAACTTCCTTGATTCAGTGCCACACTCTTGCCTTCTTCAACACTCATACCTGGCTGTCACAGATCCTCTTTCACAAAATCCATCCACGTCTTTGCTGGACGTCCTCACTTCCTCTTACCTTCTTCCTGTCTGTCCCAAACCTTCCTCACCAGATTGTCTTCTGCTTTTCTACACATATGCCCAAACCACAGTAATCTGTCGTCTTTGATCTCTTCTGCAATTGGAGCTACTTTGGTTTCTGCTCTTATGTGCTCATTACTTCATCTGTCCCATGGTGTGATCCTATCACCTTTCTCAGGCACTTCATTTAGATCACCTCTAGTTTCTTCAACTGTTTGGTCTTTACTGCACAGTTTTCTGTACCATACAGTAGTACTGGTCACACCACTGTCTTGTATACCTTACATTTCAGCTTCTTTAGCATTCTTCTGTCATAGACTACACCTGATACTCTATGCCAATTGGCTGCAGCCCCTCTGATTCTAGCTTTGACCTCTTCATTCAGCCTACCCCTCTCCTCAACTACTCCTCCCAGATACTTGAAGCTGTTTACCTGTTCCACTATCTTCCCTTCTATCTCTATTCTCAGCTTCTTCTGATTTCTCCAATTTGCTACCATTACCACCATCTTATCTGTGCTTATTTTCATCCCATGCGCCTTCAGATTTGCATTCCATTCTCTTATCCTTTGCTGAAGTTCTAGCTCAGAGTCTGCCTGTACTGCCACATCATCTACATGCAACAGCTTTGTTGATCCATCCTCTCCAACTTGTTTGCTAATGTAGTCCATCACCAGTATGAACAGCAGTGGGCTCAGAGCTGAACCCTGATGTACTCCCACACCCACTGGGAACTCCTCTGTGAGGCCGAACACTGTTCGTACTTGAGTCACTGGGTCCTTGTACATAGCCTGCACTAATTCTACCAATGTTTTTGGGACTTCAAACCACCACAGTACTGCCCAGATCAGCTTTCTTGGGACCTAGTCATATGCTTTCTACAAATCTAGGAATGCCCAGTTGGACTCTCTCCTCATTTTAGCTTCTTCTCAAGTATCTGGCTCAATGCAAACATCAGGTCAATTGTGCTGCATCCTGATCTGAATCCAAACTGCTCATCTCCCATCTTACATTCCACTACTCTGCATATCCATTTATCAATCACCCTCTCCAGAACTTTCATGCAATATGATAGGAGTTTGATGCCTCTGTACTGCCCACAGTTGTGGATGTCCCCTTTGTTCTTGTACACTGTCATGAGTATGCTTATTCTCCTGACATCTGGGATATCCCTTTCTCTCCACACTGCTATAAGTACCCTCAGGAGCCATTTCTCCCCTATCTCACCCAGCATCTTTATCATATCTGCTGTGACCTCATCTGAGCTTGCTGCTTTTCTTCTCTCATTGTAGGCTGTTTCTGGGGCAGTACAGCTTCTGTGGGGGTTTCTTTATTCAGAAGCTGCTGGAAATACTCCTTCCATCTGCCTTTGATGTCCTCTGGGCTGGTGAGCAGGTTGTTGCTGGCATCCCTTATGAAGGGTGTCTAACTATCTTCTTTATCTTGATATATTTGACTTGCAACCTGATATAGTTTCTTTGTGCCCCTTACTGAGTCACTTTCCAGAAGTTGGTACAGTTCTTCCAATGCCTATTCTTTGCTATTGCAACTTCTTTCTTAGCTTCTTTGTTAGCCAACCAGTAGTCCTTCCTAGCCTGGTCAGTCTATTCTGTTTCCCACTTCTTTCTGCACTCTTTTTTTCTTTTGATGACTTCCTGAACTTCTGCATTCCACCACCAGCTTTCCTTATGTACCCTATTTCCATACCTGGCTCAGCTACATATCTTTTCTGTAGTCTTAACACATGCTGTTTTTAGGCAATGCCATTCTTCAACTCCACCTATTTCCTCCTCTTCTTGGGGTGCTAGAGCCCTGAGTAATTCCTTGAACTGTTGTACTTTCTCTCCAGTCAACTTCCAGATCTTCAGCCTGGTCTCTGTTGACCTTAGAGTCTTCTCTGGCCACTGCTTGCAGCTGATTGTGGCAACTAGTGGTTTATGCTGTAGGCTGACTGTTTCGCTGGTGATGACTTTGCAATCATGGATTCTGCCCCAGTGCCTTTTCCTTCCTAGGAGGAAGTCTACCTGAGTTGCATGTTGACTACTCTTGTATGTGATCTTGTGACTGTCTCTCTTTCTGAACCATGTGTTGGCTACCATCAAGCCATTTGCCAGACAGAAGTCTAGAATGGCTTCTCCTTCTTTATTCCTGTTGCCCCACCCATGTGGACCCGGGCAGTCTTCATATCCTGTTCTATATGCATTCAAGTCACCTATTATCAACTCCAATTCATGTTGTCCTGCTTTATCTAGTAGGTCCTGCAACTGCTGTCTGAATGCACTCTTTTCCTCAGTATCACAACCCTGCTGTGGGGCACAGGCTGAGATTATGAATAGTTCCCTATCGTTACACTGGAGTCTGACTGCCATGAGTCTGTCATTAATTCTGATGATATTCCTTACTGCCTTCTGAAGCCTCTCTCTCGCCACAATTCCTACACCATTTTTAGCCTGCCCTGAGTAGTAGACTCTGGATCCCAAGGCAAGTGGCTTTGCTGCACTGCCCTTCCATCTCATCTCCTGGCTACATAGGATGTCCAGCCTCCTCCTCCTCCATATCATCCACTTCCAAGCTGCATCCTGTCAGTTAACCTACATTAAGCGTAGCAATTCTCAGCTCATGTTTGGCAGGTTGGTTGGTTTTATGTCCAGCTTTAACCAGAGCTATCCCAGGTAACCCAAGCTTAGCAACTAGACACCAACCAGCCAGAAGCTTATTGCCCCAGGGCTGCTGGGCTTTATGGCAGGCACACACTGGCCAATAGGAGCACATATACCCCTCCCACCATTAATATGGGTCCCTGGTGTGGGTCATAGTAGGCCAGGTCCTCAACCCACTTATCACCAGTAACTAGCCATGCCCATTTTTGACATTAGTCAAAATGATCAAATCACCTAGAACCAGCCCTGCCATGGCATTCAGTCTGTGATCCATATTCTCCTATCTTGAGGATACTGCACACTACAGTAGATACCCAAAGCAGTTGGTCTGCACAACTCTTCCCCCTATAAGGCACCATGTAGAGTCTGTGCTGCTGCCCACAGCTCCATTCATTGGTGCATTTGAGATGGATACACTCAGCATGTCTTTTGGATAGGGGAGAATCCCCATGGAAAAATAGGGAGAACATGCAAACTCTAAATAGGCATCAGTTGGAGGTCAGGATCAAACCTTGTACCTTGTGTATGGGAGGCAAAGACCTTAACCACTAAGCCATCTGGTCACCACTCACTAAGATGAATATGGAGCAGGTAACAGCCAAATATCTATCACATAACAGCACCCAACATTTGATACAGCCAGTCATGGCACTCCACAACAATTACAAGTATCACTCTGTATCCATGTGGGTGTGAATGACTTGGGACATACCTCCCTGGACTACATGACAAGAGACATGGTTGAATTCTCTGATTATGTGGTTCAGACAGGTGTGACAGTAGCCCCGAGCAGTATACCTCCATCACGAAGAATGATGCTGCGGTACTATCAACATATGACTGACTGCAACATTGGCTTATGTGTTTTGTGTCATTCTCAGGGGATCCAGTACCTCTCTGCTTGGGATGTCATGATTGACAGAACCCAATGACTTGCCACAGATATCTTACATTTGTCAGCACTGGGTTTCCAGGTACTGGCTAAGTGTCTTGCCACCCCTATGATGCCTTATTAGGCAGTGTTCCTAATGTAATTACCACCATAACAGCTAGACATATATGCAATCTGAGGGTCATGCTGCTCAACAGTAGACATCTGTCAGGATGCAGTCACGCAAAGCACTCATTGGAGTGGAGGACATTAACATGTCTGCTGTAATGGAGAGGTGGTTCACAGCAGCAGACAGCAGGCTGGCAGTATCATGCTATAATGTATTCCACAGCTGTCAGCCCCCAAACATGGACCACACCACACCTCCACAGGTGGTGTTGTCTCCATATTCATTATGGATGGGAACACCTCCAGACTAGTATCCCAGCATAATGCATTGGAGATACTTCCGGTACAACTGCCTTGGGGTAATAGTGCAATCCAGACCATAGTCTGCCCTGGCATCAGGCCATATGACAATAGTCCCCAGTGTGGCTCAGGAGTATAGTCAATGGAGTGGTCCCCAGGGGTGGGTGTTGTATTCCCCATCCACTCATCCAGATTTCTATTGTGGGTGGCCAGTGATGTGCACTGCTTCACATGTATGTGATGTAAATTCCATAACATGGACAGTGTCTGGGTTGTGCACCTGTCACACAAGCATGTCCTTTGAAGTGTGAAAGTGTGGAAGTGTGTTTGAGGTCTCTGGAGTATGTTGTGTGGACAGATTGGTATCTTCAGATGTAGCATTCCTGGCCTAGTTTGGTGAAACATGCCTGTGTAACTGAGGAAAGTGATTGCACCTACATAGACAGTATGATACATGGATTCATTGGAGTTATTGGAGTCTGTCCATGCAGGGTATGTGTATAAGGCATGGCATTCCCTTTGTGGGGTACATTTGCAGACTCTACAGTTGTTGCAGGTGTCCAGTGGGGAACATGGCAAAAGGGCCACTGTACACATTGATTGGGCTACTGAGGGGATGGTACAGGCTGACCATGTCCTTTTACTTGCTGGATAACACACACTTAGTCAGGAGATGTAACACATCAAAGTACTTTCTGATGTCAGTGGCACTATTGTGGTCAACAAGCAGCTGACTGTCAACCTGTGTTCCTCATTCTGTTATAACATCATTGTTCAGTGGACTACCACCAATGTATTACTTCATGTGAGCCATGGTGTTCTCAAAGGTAATGGCGGCCCATCTCTTAGCATTGAGGTAATGTCCAGGGTTCTGACAACAGTCATAGGTATCAAATGGCCTTTGTGCATGATGTCAACATCACATGGATTGGGAATGCTATCACCCACCTTACTGTTGTATGCAAACATTTTCGGCCAGGGTGCCTTTGTGTTCTTCTGCACCTCAGAAGGGTAGATCCCAAACATGAGAGGACATGGATCCATACCCTGTGTGACTCCAGTTATGTGTGATCATCAGTTTGACATGGAGTCCATTGCAATCACACCATGGCAGTTTGCAGAAGAACTACTGATATAGTGGTTGATGCCTAGCCAAGTGTGTTTGTGTATGATTCCTGGTTGGAGAGTGGTCTCTGAGTATTAGAAGGGTTGCCTATATTGTTAACTATTCCATACTGTCACATAGTCATTGCATATGGCACTACACATTTACGGCTATGGATTGTCTACACCAACGTCTATGGTGTTTGACAACTGTTGGTCTTATAATGTGGACACTGGGACATATACTAGGCCATCACTATAATAAATTAGCAAAACCCAATCCCCAATGGATCCTGTTATTACACAATCACACCAACACCCACACAGGATACTGACGGCAGACAGAGACACACACACTTCTCAGTACTGAGTTTTGAACCCCTACCTATCTATGCATTGCTACTATAGCATTATGCATTTATCGCTCATGCCACAGAGCTTATAGCATGAAGGTTGTCCCAAGGTATTTCTAAGGTGAGGAACATCACCAGCCCTTGTAAATACTGGCATTGGGTGATGTAGTGGGTGAGAGATTTCATAAAATAATTAACTCTACACACATTTGCCAGGAGTGAGGTTCAAACCTTTACCTAAATATGTTTTCAGAACTTTATGTTATGCATTTACCACACGCACCACTGACCATATATGGTCTAAGGTTGCTAACAGGTACTTGTAAGGTGAATTATATCTGCAGGACTGCTAAAGTAGGGCACTGAGAAGTGTACTGGGTATAAATGGGGACAAAATCTTTAAGGTATGGACACATATACATAGATATACATACACACACTTGCCAGGAATAAGATTCAAACCACTACCTATGTAATTATTGCTACTACATTGTCACACATTTATCACATGTGTCACAGAGCTTATAGGTAGAACAATGCCAAACATACATATAAGGTGAGTGACATCAGCAGCCTTTGTAAAGTAGTACACTTTGAAATGTATTGGCTGTGTATGGACACAAAATCCTTCAATCTACAGATATACACACACACTTTTACAATTGCTAGTACTGAGATTAGAACTCCTACCTAAGTAGTGTTTTGCACTACAGTATCACACAGTTATCGCGAGCACCACGAACTTATATGTTGGAAGTCTGTCCAAAGGTATCTTTGAAGGTGAGTGACATCATCAGCAGCTCAAAAGGAGGGGTAAGAGAAGTATAGTGAGTGTGAATGGCCTCAAAATCACATCTGTACAAAGACACATACTCTGTCATACAAACACACACATTTTCACAGTTGCCAAAATCAGAATTAGAACTCCTACCTAACTAGTTTGCTGCACTAAAGTATTACACAGTTATCACAAGCACGACATAACTTCTATGTTTGCAAGCTGTCCAAAGGTATCTCTGAAGGTGAGGGACATCAGCAGCAGTGATAAAAGAGGAGTAAGAGAAGTGTAGTGAGTGTGAATGACCTCAAAATCATGTCTCTACAAAGACACACACACTCTCTCACACAAACACACACATTTCCAGAATTGCCAGGACTGCAATTAGAACTCATATCTAACTAGTTTGTTACACCATAATATTATGCAGTTATCACAAGCACCACGGAGCTTATATTTTAGTGAGTTGTCCAAAGATATATTTTAAGGTGAGTGGCAGCAGCAGTACTAAAGGAGAGGTAAGGGAAGTGTAGTGAGTGTGAATGGCCTCAAAATCATGTCTCTACAAAAACACACACTCTCTCATACAAACACACACATTTTCACAGTTACCAAGACCGGGATTAGAAATCCTACTTAACTAGTTTACTACACTATAGTATTATGCAGTTATTGCAAGCACAATGGAGCTTATATGTTGGAGAGCTGTCCAAAGGTATCTTTGTAGGTGAGTGACATCAGCAACAGTGCTAAAGGAGGGGAAAGGGAAGTGTAGTGAGTGTGAATGGCCTCAAAATAATGTCTCTACAAAGACACACACACTCTCTCACATAAACACATACATTTTTACAGTTGCCAGAACAGGGATTAGAACTCCTACCTACCTAATTTGCTACACTATAGTATTACACAGTTATCATGAGTGCCATGGAGCTTAGAGAGCTGCAAGCTGCCCAAAGGGTTATGTCAGGGTAACTGACATCAGCAGGAGTGCTAATGTAGGGCAATGGGAAGTGTAATAAATGTGAATGGCCTCAAACTCATTCATCTAGAAACACACAAACACACTCACACACAACCTTACATTTGACAGGACTGAGATTACAAATGCTACATGAATACTTATTTGTACTATAATGTTACACAGTTATCACAAGCACCATTGAGACTATAGAGCTGAGGGCTAGCAAAAGGAATTTCTACAATGAATGACATCAGCACATCATGTGATATAGGCCAATGAGATGTGTACTGGGGGAAGGCCTCCTAATGGGATTCTCTCTGTCGCTGTCTCTCTCTTCCCCGCGTCTGTGTGTGTGTGTATGTTTGACATATTATATTACATTGGCCTTAGATATGTGTGAGTATTCCTATCCAATGTGTGTGTGTGTGTTAAGTATAAATGGTGTACAATTTGGTGTGTGTGCACAGACATTTGCGAATAACAGATACCTATAGTCCACTGTGTTGTCAGACATGGACTTCATTTCTCTAAGTGTAGGAGCATGTCCAGTATGACCTTCTATATTGAGTCTATGCATCCTTTCCAGGGAGAGTTGGACTTCAGTTCAGGGTTTTGTGTGCTACAGCTACACCTAGCAACCTGTTTCTGCAGGTTATCTGTAGATAGGTTGCCAATATGGAGACACAATGGGTATAACATACAGGGGATACTGTAACTATTGCTGTCTGTGCTGCTTGTGTAATATGGTTGGTTGTACCATAGATTTTCTGACATATGTACTGTTTTACACTGTGATGTATCATATCATCAACTACTGACAGATATCATTCTTTGCTCACAGTTATTTACCAGGGAAATACAAGATGAATGAAGCTGAGACCAATATTCTGAGGCATAGACCACACATTCTGGCACACTCCTGCCATTGTGGAAGGGTAGCTACAGACAATAGACTGCTGGCTCTGTGTAAATGGTCCAGCACCTTGGTAGTATGCTGGGTAGGGATCCCCTTCTTGTGTTTTCTCAACTTAAAGGAATGGCCATATCCTGCTGGGGCCATACCTCTCAGCTGTACAGATACACCCATGTTATTCAGACGCATGACTCATATAGCTTGTCAGTTTACCTTCACATTGTGGTTTACAAGCAGTTTTGTGGCTATTCATTCATGGGTTTGCAGTCAGGGGATAGTATGGGCAGACATTAGAGTTTCAGACTTCACACATTCCATGACATCCATGCTTCCATACCCCCCCCTCTGTTATTATCTCCTCTTCTAACATTATGAAAGCAATATCTCAGAGGTATCCCTATAGTTGGGCCTTTATACCAGTAGTATTTATGGCCTGGTCCACAGTTCTTGCAGTAGAACATGGGGAGGCATGCTACTGGCATTTGTCAGCATGGTCTTGCATTTGTTTTCTGTTTACTGAGTTAAGTTGTTAGCTATGACCCCCTGAAATTCCGTACATTGGCACTATGGGTGAGGCATTGGCCTTTGCTATAGGACTGTAGGCTATTTGTGAGTGCTGCAGGCCATCTGTAGCAGGCCAGTGCATTCTGTCACTCATATGTTCCCAGGCTGCAAGCCACTGGATTACCTTGGGGTGACAGTGGTAAGTGTTTGAGATGTTCCTGTCAATCCTTCCTAGTCATACTGATCCACGAGTCTGGATGTGGGCAGGTTGCTGCTTACAGCTAGGGACACACCTGCATGAGACACCTATTCAGCATTCAGCATCATGTATGTATTCCCATACAAAGATGGGTTCATTCTGTACTCATTCCCTACAGTAAGGATATGACCTGTGATAAACCTGTGGCTGATGGTGGAGTGAGCTGGGTGCATCTGTGATATGGAAGCTACTGGCACCTGACTCACAGATTGTCCTGGGACATTCCCCTTATGCTGCCTTGTGTGTGGATATGGGCAGCCTGTCATTACTTTATAACTGTGCCTTCTGTGTTCTGCCAGTGATTGGCCAGACTTCCAGTATTCCATACTAGAGGGACAACTAATGTGATGCTAACCTCTATGTATAATTCCAAAGTTGTGTGCAGTTGACAGTTATTTTATATGCACTCTGTGTAGGGTACTTCCATCTGTGTACTGTTTCTATGTATGGGTCCCCCGTTCATGGTGTGTCCAGCTTTCCGACGGTGACAGATATTGACATCTGGACAGTGCATATGTACAACTGCTGACATGGGTGTAGCTGAAAAGCAGTGTGGTTGGCATTGCAGTTGTTGGAACATGGCCATGTTGAGTTCCTAGGCCACTGAGACACAACCATCCATGCCTACATGCTGACCACTGTACTGTACCTAGGCCACTGAGACACAGTCATCCAGGCCTACATGCTGACCACAGTACTGTACCTAGGCCACTGAGACACAACCATCCAGGCCTACATGCTGACCACAGTACTGTCCCTAGGCCACTGAGACACAACCATCCAGGCCTACATGCTGACCACAGTACTGTCCCTAGGCCACTGAGACACAACCATCCAGGCCTACATGCTGACCACAGTACTGTCCCTAGGCCACTGAGACACAACCATCCAGGCCTACATGCTGACCGCTTCCAGACAATATTAAACACACATCAAACTTACCACACTGACCTCCGCATATTGCACACATGCAACAATCTATAATGTAGATTGGGACAGCTCTGGCAATTTTTGCTCCAGTGATATTACTCCTCAGACTTACATGTTACTGCATTTCTACATGGGATTGTGGGGGGTGCAAAACTGAAGACTTTAAATATTTGCAATGACTGCACTGGTATTTCAGTTACTCTGTTGCCTTTCATTTCATATTGTATTGTGATTTATCATGCAGAAAGGAGGCATCTCAGTAGAGTACACATGTCAGATTCTAATGGCATAAATTTCAGTTTCAGACTTCTTACCCTTCAGAACTAAAATGCAACTGCCAGACCTGTTGTAGTATGTCTGTGTAGGTCTGGAGGGGGATGTTCACCATTGCCATCATTTGGGGGCCTTAGCCTGGCCTTTCTTTATGGTCATCTATACCTGTCCTGCTGGGTGAGGCTGGTGGTGGATATGTGACCCTCATTGGCATCTATGTGTGTGACCTATTGACACCCACAGTTATTTGGGCCATCACTTGTACTGCGGTGGGGGTTGTCACCTTGTGTAGTACTGCCTAGTATGTTGACACCAGTATTTGTTATTGATTTCCTGCTGTCCCCTGTCTGCTGCTAACCCATTCAGCCACCAAATTCCCTTGCATGCTTGCATCCATGCCATACATACAACTATCAGAACATACTACCCAATTCAGTAATTGATAGGAAGGGTGACCTACCTTGTTGCTGGGCCAGTACTGAAAATGGTGCTGGAAGGCTGACTATGTCAGACGTACGTAGTACACTCCCTATACATGGTAAAGCACAGGTAGTGTCATGTTTGGCATCCCTTTTACTGTATGTACGAGTCAGATAGAGGTATCAGTCCCTGGGTCCCTACAATGTCAGTGTGTGTGCTATGCGTTGCCTCTTTCCAGGTCTTGGGCATACTGGGCACGCCTCCTTCTGCCTACAAGGGCAGGCTCAGGAAGTTCCTCCTCCGAGTCCCTCTGTGCCTGTGCTGGCCTTGGCAATGGTGGGGAGCTGTGTGGCCCTGCCCTGTGCTGTTCCTGAGGCAGCTGTTTCCGCAGGATCATATTGTGTAGCATGCCACATACTATGACCATTTGTGTACATGTAGCTGGAGAGTACTGCAAAGCTTCACCGGATATGTCAAGGCAGCAGAACTGTGACTTGAGCATCCCAAATACATGCTCTATAATGATCCTGGTTTGTGCGTGTGCTTCATTATGGAGTTCTTGTTCAGGTGTGCGTGCATTTCTGATGAGTGTCATCAGCCACAGCTCCAGTGAGTAGCCAGCATCCCCCAATAGATGGCCATATGGGATGTCCCCCCTGGCAAACCCCTGATACAGCTGTGAGGAATGCCAAATGTGGGAGTCATGATAGCTTCCAAGGTTGCCAGCACACACTTCCATGATAATGCCCTGGGCATCGCACACAAGCTGGCAGTTGATGGAGGGGGAAGCCCTTGCGGTTTATGTAGACCCTACCCCGCTCGCCAGGTGGTGCTTTGATGTGTATTTGCATGCAGTCTATAGCACCCACTACCTCAGGGCATTCTGCTATATGGTGGAAGAGATACATATTTCTGGTCAATGCCTCATGGGTGCTGGGGAAATATACGTGCTCACTGACATGTGCTGACACGGGATCTAGGAACTGGTGGAGTACCCTGGATGCTGATGCCTGTGAGACCCCCATGATATCCCCAGTTGGTCTTTGGAAGAGACTTGTGGTTAGTATTCTTAAGGCTACACATACCTTGGTATCCACTGGGATGGGTTCCCCTCTGTTGATTCTGTGTGTGAGGCAGGGACAGCACAGCTGGATAATTTTCTGTAGAATGTCCCTGTCCACCCTATAGGGCTCCACTACTCCAGCTCATGTAGACCCTGGTAGGTTACCCTGGGTCTGTTCACTCTTCTCCTCCTCCTCACTGTGGGTCAGTTGTCAGCATTCTCCTCCTCACCACCCTCAGTCTGTAGCACATATTGATGGAATAAAGCAGCAGCCTCTAACATTTTTAGTTAGTTTTGCCAGTTAAGCATCCCCTGTCTGTGTACACCAGTGGCGTAGAATTTGTGGGAAAAAACAGTTTGAAAGGTGTTTGCATAGTTTATAGTAGTGTGCTGGGCTGCTGCATGTGTAATTGGCTGATTCTGATACATTCCACTTGCCAGCTATGCTAGTTTTCCTTGATTGCCTTCCTACTGCTGTTTCCCCTTCCCACTTCCTCCCTATTTAAACCCCGAGGAGCGCCACACATACCCAGTGCTGAAATGTAAACAGTGCTGCCATTTTTTTTTCTGTTTATGTATAAAACCCGGTGCGCGTCGTGCACACCCATTTAGGTCATGTACACAAAGTGCTCAGGCACATCTGACACACCCCCTTCCTTAGCTGTGCTTAGCTAAGGGCAAACACGGGCCACAGAGCTCCAGTAAGTTTACAGCAAGCATGACACACCCACTTATGAAGTCATCCAGTCTTAGACTTGCACTGTTGTATTGCTGAACATACACGGTTAGGTACAACCTGACAATGAAGAAATATGTGATTCAGTATAACTCCCCTTATTTGCATACCTCAGTGTGTAGGTCATTAGTTGCTGCACTAAAACAGACCCTTTCCCCTTGATAACCAGTGCTCCCTGGTATTGTTTACATTCTGCATGCCATAGACTATAATGGCAAAAAAATGCAGATTTAACTTAAAATTGAGTTCTCCCATTTTTTTTAATTTTTGTTTTATTTTCAGCACGATCCTGTTTGCACGCCGCTGCCCTATGCTTAAACGTCCAAGATCAGCCAAAAAAAATTTAAATTTTCATACTAATCAATTTTTAATGCCAATGGCCTTATGTTTGCCCATTGGCATGTCTAATGTACATAATACATGCTTTTTCATGAGCTGTCATGCCTCCGTTTTGTCAGTTGCAGAAATGTACTCAGTTATTTTCAAAATACATTTCTGCACTGACACTGTTCTAGCACTGAAACCTGGCAGCTTGTTGAATCGCTAAATCACCTCATTTGCATGGTTTTCACCAGCAAATGAGGTGATTTGCATGTTTGCCATTTTCCGTGCTGGAACAGTGTAGGGCCGCTCGTGCACGTGTAAACGGCACTATCCTAAATCGCTCAGCTGCCATTTTCAGTGCAGGAGCTCCTGCATTGTTCCTGCACAGAATTTTTGGCTTCCTGGATCCTGGGGATTATATAGAACTATCCGATACTCAAGAAATAAATAGTTATGTATTTTCAATTTTGTTTACAATGGGATTTGTAAAAGGTTGTCATGTTTAAACTATGACTCTGAAGATTCATAACTTTACATACCAGTTTGACTATTTAAAAGAATCTACTTGATTGTCAACAGATGTTACAAAAACATATATGGTTTTGATTTAGGGAACTGGCTACCTGCACTATGTGTCTACTACTGTCGAAAATACAGAGTATAGCAGAAACTGAGGTAAAGGACATATCTGACAAATTATATAAAATATATACTAACAAATAATGCATCTTTACTGGAGTTATATAAAGTCACATTGACATACAAATCAGTCAGAGTAAAATAGACTGGAATCTTTGTATCAAACTATTTGTCTAAAGAGTTATGGCACAGAAGAAAACACATAATACTAGGTTCAGCTATTAAGACAACTTCATTCTTCTAGAGAATTTATGCAAGGAAATATTTTAAATTGAGCCATTTATATTCTATTTATTATAAGGAAAATAGAAGTGATAGTGTTTGTTGTTAGAGATCTAATAGGAAACAATGCAGACTGGTAACATATTTTTATGACTAAATTATTAAAAATAATTTTGTACTAAGTTTTGCTTATTTCAATTATCCAAACATGTGGTTTAATTTAATGCTCTGACTTTTATATGTGTTAAAAAGAACAGTTATCATTTCTTTCGTGTCTTTTAGCTGTTGTTTGTAAGACAATTAGATGATTGCTTATAGATATTGCATGTGAAACAGTTACTAAAATTGGAAGAGATCTATAATACCTCCTTTGTCTGAATTTGTGAATATAACCACTATTGTGTGTGCATGAAAGATAAAGCAAAGCTATTAGAATGAGATCAAAGGGAACCAAAATCTGTTAAAAGCATTAAAATAAACTGGTATCTTTATTAAATTCAAATAAATTACTCTGTGATATTGTGAATATTTATATAAATGGGGATACATTGCAATGAAAGCTTATATTTAATGTATTATTAGAGTATTATTGAAGATAACAGACACATCTGCCAACCGGGGAGGATGGGAATGAGTGGTTGCTGATGGCTCTTCTATCTTGGGGGATAGAGGGAGCTCTTGCTCTCCCCCTGAGTGACACCTAGTGGGAGTACTAGGTGTTCAGCTAGTGGAGTTCCAAGTCTCCTTGTACCACCTCACTAATGCAAGCTAAACCTAACCCTAATTCTGTCCCTGCATCTAACCTGACACCTTAACTTTCAAATACATTTCTGTAACATTACCATTATACAGCACAGTCTCAGAAACACACCACATACACAAAAACATAGATACTATATTAAATTTTACTGTAACCAGTAGCACATGCACACTCACCTCCCACATGTATATCATACAATCTACCACCTACCTTAACTTTTACTCTAACCCTAAACCACAAGCACTCAATCTCACTCCCTACAATAAATTAAACATCCATACACTTACTTTTCCCAGCCACACTTCCTCTTTTTGATGTCACAAGCACACACACAAACTTCTACTTGACCAAACATCCACTCAAATGTGCACATAAGACACTCTGTCAACAAATTGCAAAATGACAGGGTACTGCAGATCTGTGTGTGTGTGTGTGTGTGTGTGTGTGTGTGTGTGTGTGTGTGTGTGTGTGTGTGTGTGTGTGTGTGTGTTTCATCAATGAAACTTTCATCTCAATCCAATATATTAATAACATTCCACTAACTACCCAAATAACCACAGATTAATAAAACAATAGCTTATAGACTGAGTAGTTCATATGAAACAAGGGTTGTAGCAGCTGAGCTACTTGAAGGCCAGTAGGTCATAAACTCAACAAGATTACCTACGAGCCTATTTCTGGTTATGGGTTAAGGGAAGGTTTCTTATGAGTCAGGAAGTCTATTCTCCCAGTTGAAAGCTGCTGGCATTTTTTGACAGGTCTAGGGTATGAGCAAAACCAATGTTCAAGGGTAAATCAGAAAACTAATCCAGGAAGAGAAAGTTTATGAATGATGCATGACCCAGATTATGCAGCTTCTTTCAGTTGATCTGTAAATGATTCTGTCTTTCTCTGTAAAAATCAGTCGTACATTAAAAATAAAAGATTTTGGAAAGCAGTTCATCTTTTGGAATTATACAAAGTTTTGTCTTCTGAGAAGGTTGCCAATCCATTGAAATAGACTTTGTGCAGTATCTCAGACTCCAGCGCATCACTTTAGCAATGCTTTTGGTGAAAAAAAAACAGGTTGCATTTTAACAAACTCTGGCATTCTATCCACACTTCTACAGAATACCAGAGTTTGTACATTGCATTCTGGACTACTGGAAAAGCATTTTAATTTCCAGATAGTCCAGAAAAATACCGGATAGGTGGCAAGCCTACTGTCAACAATAACCACCCACAGGCTCTGCCAACCTTTTAAAGGAAGGCAAAGTCTGTAAGTCCCAGAGTGTATTTCAGGGCACCCATCCATTTGTCTAAGCAATATTTAAAGTCTGATATAGAGTCACATTGCTTGACATGCAAGGAAATTCTATACCAGAACAAGGGAAGCACTGAATAATCTACCTATCTCTCCAATTAGTTTTGATTATTATACAATTTAAATTGAGATGTCTTGTTCTGGTGGTGACTATTTTATCTAATATACTGAAAAAGCGGAGGTCATGGATAATAGGATCCATGATGACAGAGAAAGCAAGGCACAGGTATCCCTTCAAGAGCTTATATGACAATGAATACAGAGACAGCAATTCCAACATTTTCTGATAGCTAAGATTTTTGAGGCCTGAGATCCTTTCTGTTAAGAACCTTTGCATTTTTTAAGTTTTTTTTTTTTTTTAGTGTCTAGTGAGAGACATGCCAAACAGTGCATTATATTATGTATTAGATATAACCAGGGAAGAGTATATGGACATGTCCTTTTTGATTAATTGCAACCAAAAACAATTGTAGACTTCGCACCTAAGGTCCGGCTTCAAAACAGGATCCAACACCAAAAACAATGATCTGGACCACCAAGCTGATAAAATCAGTATTTAATAAAACAAAGCAGTACAATAGGTGAGCGCTTTCAGGTTAAAAACCCTTCGTCAGACAACATGCAGAATGATTCAGACACTTTTTAAATACATGATAACCAATCAAAAACTCAATAGTGTACCCTCCTCTTTTTTCCCCTGCCATCCCACAAAAGACTTTTTATCCCCCTGTTGATCAGTACATAACAAACACCCCTTGTCAGCGGGTTTTATTATGATGTCTTTATTATTTATAAGTGTTTTCAATGCTTGTCGTTGTTCCATATTCAAATTATGTTTAGTATTCAAAAACTTAAAAATATCATTCTCACAAGTTTTTATAAATGTTTCAGCCACAGAGCTGACAGGGGGATTAAAGGTACTGGAATAAAGACATCATAATAAAACCCGCTGACAAGGGAGGGGCGGTGGTAGTCATGAATAGTGAGTACTACCACAATGGTGTCCTCATGTTGCTGGGGGACATAGATACTTATCAACAGTTAACACCAATAGAAATCAATAGAATAACTAGTAAGGTTAAGCATGAGTTTCTTAATTTTTAGGTTAAGTAATCGAATCAAAGAAGATACTTTCAAGTTTGTATTGATTGAACATCCTGTCATCCCATTGTTCAAAGCCTTGCCCAAGATACATAAGAATTCTAGAAACCCACCGTTACATCCTATTGTATCTGGTAGGGGGTGGGCTACTGAAAATGCTTCCATCTGGGTGGAGTCTCAACTAAGGAAATGCTTAACCTCCTCCAGGATATTGAAAGATACTGCTCATTTTTTACAGTTCCTATACAGTCATTTATGTCCTGATGTTGACTGTACAGATTATTTGTTGGTAACCCTGGATATAAATAATCTGTTCACAGTTATTACAAAAGAATATGGTTTGAGGGCCATTGAAACTTTTTTGAGACAAGTTGAAGTTTTGAATCAAACTGATATTGATAGTGTGTGTTTAGTATTAGAATGTGTACTGAGCAACAATGTTTTCATGTACAATAATTGCTTTTATCATCAAAACAGGGGTATAACAATGGGCACCCCCTGTGCAAACTTATATGCCAACCTAGTGTTGAGATATTGGGAGGATCAGGTAATATTTAAGGCAACACACTCATGGAAGGGGTTCCTGAGTTATTATGTCCGTTTTGTGGATGATGTGTCCCTGGTTTGGACAGGGACACTGAAACATCTACATCAATGTATTGCCTATTTGGAAACCACCACAGACTTCTTGAGATTTAGTGTTTTATGCTCTGACACCACCATAGACTTCTTAGATGTTCGAATAATGAAGAAAGTAGATAAACGGATAGAGACCATATTATATAGGAAGGACTGCTGGAGAAACCTTGCCTATGATAGTATGCATCCCAGATATATGTTTGACAACATTGCTCAGGGACAGTTTTATCGAACATCCAGTCTGTGCATCAGTGATGAGGTATATACAGAGAAATCTACAGAACATATGGCAAATCTCAAGAAGAGTGGTTATAATCATAACATTGTACAGCAGCCGTTCAATAAAAGTAAAGAGGAGAGGTTGAATAGGGCTAGACCTTGGTTCTCAGGAAATGTGGAAGAGAATGACAGGGTGATGAATATGAAAGGGCAGCCACTATGAGTAACTTTGAATTATAGCAATGATGTGGGTGGTGTATGTAATATTATTCGCCAGAACTGGAAAATTTTATTAACAGATGATAAGGTAAAGAAATTAATAACTCAGGAACCCTTGTTTTGCTTTAAATATAGTAAGAACCTGAAATATTTGTTATGTACTGATCAACAGGGGGCTAAGAAGTCTGTTGTGGGATGACAGGGGACATTCCCCTGCAGACACTGTAAAGCCTGTCAATATATTAGGCATAATAATGTATTTATTCATCCAGTATCTGGAAGAAGATATTCATTGAAACAGTATGCTGACTGCTTGACTAGTAATATTATATATTTGGCTGATTGCACAAAATGTTGTTCATTTTACATTGGTAAGACCAACTGTAGATTAAAAGATAGGTGTTACAGCATATGTCAGCTATATGTACAGGCAATATACATAATGTTTTGTATCAGCATGTAAAGCAAATCCCTGATCATGCATTTTCTTTTGTGGTACTACAGATTATTCTTCCGACCAGGAGAGGGGGTGATTTGAAAAACATAACAGAATGTAGTGAAACTAGATGGATAATTAACTTGGGTGCTGATAGAGCACCTGGTTTAAATGGAATTATTCCCATCAAACCTATTTTGAAAATGAGGGGGGTACACTGTTGAGTTTTTGATTGGTTATCATGTATTTAAAAAGTGTCTGAATCATTCTGCATGTTGTCTGAAGAAGGGTTTTTAACCTGAAAGTTTTCACCTATTGTACTGCTTTGTTTTATTAAATATTGATTTTATCAGCTTGGTGGTCCAGATCATTGTTTATGCTTTTTGATTAATTGTGAGATATAGAAGGATATTCTCACTATAGTTACTACACAGTGATCAACAGAGAAGCACCCATCGACCCAGGTACCCAAGCCCCTAATCACAGACTCACTAAAGAGTGAGGTTAATTAATAAAGAAAGTGGTAGGAATTTGTCATTTTCCAGAGGAGATGATATTGCATTTCTTATCAATTAGTATGAGCCCTTTTTGGTGCATCTGAAGTTAACACGTAAGTGCTATTTGAAGGGTGTTAGTATCATCGGTTAATTTAATTACTACAACCAAATTATAATCACCAGCAAATGCAGTCAGCCAGAGATCATTGTTGTCAGTGTTTAGGTCAGGGAAATAAGTGACAAAAAGGAGGAGGGAAATAGTATGGTACCCCTGGGGAACACCACTGGTTACCTTTTCCCAAAATGAGGAGGCATTACTGATCCTGACAACATATTCTGTTCCTGAGCCAATTTGTAATCCATCTTAACTTTTTCATAAGGTGTACAAATCACTATAATCATAATACATCTACTTCAAATCCTCTATAAATCACTTTATTTTTTTATAAATAATCATAATACATCTACTTCAAATCCTCTATAAATCACTTTATTTTTTTATAAATAATCATAATACATCTACTTCAAATCCTCTATAAATCACTTTATTTTTTTATAAATAATCATAATACATCTACTTCAAATCCTCTATAAATCACTTTATTTTTTTATAAATAATCATAATACATCTACTTCAAATCCTCTATAAATCACTTTATTTTTATAAATAATCATAATACATCTACTTCAAATCCTCTATAAATCACTTTATTTTTTTATAAATAATCATAATACATCTAATTCAAGTTCTCTATACATTAAATATTCCAAAAAGTAAAAACAATAACTCAAAATAAGAACTAAGCCGGTAGATCCCACAAAAATTTCCAGGAAAAAGATAAGAAAAAGAAAAAGGAGAAGAAATTAGAAACAAGTAAATAAAGATAAAAGCTATTCAGGAAAACAACTATACATATATTTTATAACAACCTTATTATTTCACAAATTTTCTTCCAATAATTCTGTTTCTGCAAATGTACACCAGCAATATTGTAAATTAGCTGCCTCAAAATCACAATGCCAACATTTAGCATTACCATTCAAACACATTAAAAAGTCTATTGTGAGTAACCTGAATCCCATATATAATCTTATATTGAATGGCTCTATTTATTACTCTATTTATTACTGATTTGTAATTAAAAAAAAATATTTATCAATGTTTTTATGTACTCATAATAATCAATTTTACTCATCAATTCATTCTCTGTCATTATTTCTCCCCTAAATAAAACTTCATTATCAGCATCCCACTGGAGAGAATATACAATAAAAGATTGTTGTTTAACTACCAATAGCTTTGCTTTACTTTTTAACAGTAATTTATCATCAAACAGAACTTTAAATTCATTATACAATGATGCATCTAAGTTACCACTCCCATGTTATTAACCATGAAATCCGTACAAGTAATGCTGCCTATACAAGGATTTATATATCATAAAAAGGGATAACAATTATTAACAATATGCTTTTCCCAAGGTATTAAAACTCTTTTAAATAGAGTGTTAAATTCATCATTATACTGAAACATATCCTTTAAATTATTCATATTCCCTGATTCTAACCTTAATAATATAGGAATTGAATACTAGCTGAAAATCAAAATCAATCTCATTAACGTATAACTGAATTATACCTCAGATTGCAGATTAACTAAATTCAAAAACTTGGTCACAACTAAATACTTATGAATATCAGGTAAAATCACTCCTCCTTGAGACAAGGATAGTGTTAAAACTTTCAAAGAAATACAAGCTGACCTATTCCTACATAAAAATTGACTAACAATTCTTTTAACCTGAGAAACCCACTGACTTTTGGGGGAGTGAGCAAACTTTGCAACTGAAATAGAATCAAAGGTAAAATTGACATGTTTGCTATATTAACTCTTTCAATTAATGAAAAGAGCTTATTTTGAGTTCTCAGTAAAGTTATTTCTTTTCCAAATATGATTCACAAGTTATTTATTTTCCAAATATGATTCACAAGTTATCACCACTATTTCAGAATACTTAGCTATGACTATCTCTAAAATAGTAAATTCACAAATGGTATTGCATATTCACTAGAATTGCTTTGCTTTTCTCTTATTTGTATTAATTCTGATTTTTCATAATTAAACACATGCTTGCTAATCTTGAGAGTCTGACTTAATGCTTGATTTATATTTGGAATATCTTGATTTAAATTTTGTGATATTAATAATAAACCATCTGCATAAGTAATCAAAGAAGGAATAAGAGCATTACTTTTATATTAAACTAGTTGATTAAGTAGCTTTTCCAGTAATGGAATAATCGTTAACACAGAAAAGTATAGCAGACAATGGGCACCCATGTTTAATTTTTGTTGTAATAATTAAATTCCTAGATATGTGCCTTTGGTATAAATTCTTTATCATTGTTCTCTAATTAAAAGGGATATTATAGTGATCTAAAAGCTTCCATCTTCCTGTTAACCATATCAAATGATTTAGTAGGATCTAACTTGATTACACTTATAGATTTAGCTATCATCATATTTATTTATTATAGTTTGCAATGATTTGTTAGCCTTATTTGTTACCCTATTAGGACAAAAACAAACTGAGTAGAATAAAAGACTGTGTCTAGTTGAGAGTTGTCCTGTTGGGAGGGTGGCTTAATGGCTAAGGTGTTTGCCTTACAAACACAAGGTGCAGGGTTTGAGTCTCACAAGGGATAATTGGCTAGGCTTAAAATTGCTCACAAGGGCAATTAGCTTAGTACTGAACTATGAACTATAAAGATATTATTTTCTTATTTATATGAAGCCGTGGTGTTACGGCGGTAGCATTGTTACCTCACAGCAAGAGGTTCTCCCATTCGATTCTCGGCTGGGCTTGGGAGAGCCTTCTGTGTGGAGTCTGCATATCCTCTCCGCGGTTGGGTAGCGTTCAAAAGACATGCGTGCGTAAATGAGCGTGCCTTCATTGAAGGTTGGGCGTCGAGCTGGCACCTCGGCATTTCGTAAAAAATCTACTGCCAATCATTAGCGGACCAGAGTTCCACTGTGGCGACCCCTTACTGGGAAAAGCCGAAAGACAAACATAGTTGTAGCTATTGTTTTATCATCTATTTTTAAAACTGAAATAGGTCTATAATGATTGTGTCTCTCTCCATCTTTACCCTCCTCTTTCTTTATCAAAATAACCTTCTATTTCAATGGTATAGTGGAATTTTCCAGTTGGGTATGGTTAAAAACTGTATAAGTTTTAAGACAGAAGGGGATACAGAGTCTACAAATGTCTGATAAAATTCTATAATAAAGCCATCAGGCCCCAGTGATTTATGTGGTTTTAATGCTTTAATAATATTGTGAAGATCATTTAAGGTTATTTGCTGATTAAAGGCCTGATTTGATTCCTTTGAAGCATAACAAAAAACACTTTTCAACAGTATTGATATTTTCCTCCCATTGTTGACTATTTAAATCACCACAATAATTAATTATTATTTCAAGTATTTGATCATGCTCTTTTATGATGTTTCCATCATAATCTTGTAACTTTAGTATATAATTACGTGTCCTATTTTTCAGCATTGAGCAGTAAAATGTCCCTATTTTATTCTGTTGCAGGAAAAAAATTCTAAAATTAACATTGGCTTCATATTTATCTTGTTGATCCTGAACTATTATTTTAGTTGTAGCTTTATTCTTCCACTCTTCAATATATTTATCATAATTTACACCTAGAAAAGTATTCAGAACAATGAGTTGTGATCTAATACCTTCAATTTTCTTCTTCTGCCTTTTCTAAGTGTAATTATCAATGAATGCATATAAATAAAGACTGTAGCTTTAAAAGCATCCCATTTACATGCAAAAACACACCTTTATTATGATTCTCCTTTCAAAGGCTAGCTATTTCTTGTCTTATTTTAATACTCATCTCAGGTATTTTAAACCAACTGACATTGATTCTCCCTTTAAACAAACAAAATTATTTTAGGAGCAGACTACACTACGATTTCTATTAAACTATGATCTGACCAAGGAAAAAGGCTGGCCTGTAGAAAAACAATATAAATTAAATAAATCCTTTGAAAACACATATATTCTAGTACATAACTTGGCTGAATAGGTTACATGTATGTAAAGTATTACATGTAGAGACTTTAGCCTTGAACCAATAACCATGTTTTTACATTCTGAAAAATTAACTAGATGTTTCTCATGTATTTTGCAATAAGAATATTTTAGAAAGATAAACTCTACCTAGTTTAGGATTTATTGCATCATTCCAGTCCCCCCCTAACACAACAGCAACATTTTGCAGCATCTGTAGACCTTCTGTAATATTGTCTAAAGCAGTTCATATTTTCTGAAAAGTACACAAATGACCCTATAGTAAATTTCATATTATTAGACAATGAAATTATGCATGCTCTTCTTTCAATACCTTTAAAACATTTAACAACAGTGCACACACATGACCTTTGCACTAAAATCATCACTCCAGTAGATATACCAGTCCCAAGTTAGTTAACAATATATTTTCCCCACTTAAATCTGGATAACAACATTTGACATTACTTATCATTTATTTGCATATTTTACAGTAAATATACATCATCTTTCCTTCTGTATATGTAATTTGGGTCTACTTTGTTTTGTTGAATCTCATTTCACTGAATTTGATTTCACCCCAACCACAATGCTGAAAACACAAATTACTGGAAACTCATTTCACTGTATCTCATTTCACTGAACTGAACTTTGTATATATGGCACTGTGTAGAGAACTGTAAGG
Organism: Protopterus annectens; assembly: GCF_019279795.1. Classification (NCBI taxonomy): domain Eukaryota; kingdom Metazoa; phylum Chordata; order Ceratodontiformes; family Protopteridae; genus Protopterus; species Protopterus annectens. The sequence continues at coordinate 484,746,433 of NC_056744.1, forward strand.
CAAGTAAACAGCCCCCCACCTTGTTTGTTTTATATTGTATTTTACCAAAAGGTTTAAAACAATACATTTTAAACAATAGACATGCATAATTACAACACCAATGACTAACTCTTTCCAGAAGACAATATGTAGTCAAACTAAGTGGAGGGGTACGCCCCCACACCCCCGAATGTGGGGGCTGTGCCCCCACCCCTAACTATATATACTAACTCACAGGATCACACTACAGTGGGGAAAAGGGCATATAGCTTTTACTTGCCTCACAGTACTCTACACGGTGCCATATATACTAACTGCAGTTCAGTAAAATGAGATTCAGTGAAATGAGTTTTCAATAATTTCAGTTTTCAGTGAAGTGGTAGGGGTGAAATGAAGTTCAGTGAAATGAAAGTCAATGAAACAAAGCAGACCCATATAATTTATAATACTAGGCTGGATTCATGAACACCTACCTACACTAAGTGTACTCCATTCTTAGTGAATAGACAACATAAGCATAACTCCCACCTTCTTCCTCCTAATTTTAGTTTTCCTATTCACTTTCTTGCAGCCTTAAATATCAAGGGGGATTCATAAAGGTTACCACAAAGTGTAGACTACATGAGCATTTAGTATAATCTGTCTGAGCAAACAGACAACATAAAAAAGTGGTAGGGATGTTCTTAAATACAGATCACATACACTTACTGTAGGCATTCATGAATCTGACCCACTATGTAATTTTGAGAAAGAATAAGTGCCTTTAATATTTGTACTACCCACTTCAATCATTGCCACTTAAATGGTGACCAGAAAGAAAAATGCTCATACCTGAAACATTAAGTAAAATTAATAACTGATAGTAAGATCCACATATCCTCACCTGTGCAGAAAAGATATAAGAAGTGCTCAAGATGTAAAAAGATAAGTCCATGTAAAAGATAATCCAACTGGAAATTGTAATCATCTCTCGAGTTAGGAGGAAAAGCAGCAGAAGTATCTAGATGACTTGTAGCTTTAAGAAGGCCTAGAACATTTAACTCATTCAATGCTTCAGACTCGCAATTAAATATCAGTCACATTCCATTCAAAATAGTTTTAATTTAGCTGGAAATACAAATGTTTTTATGATTTCACCACAGAACAGATTTGCTGGATATTCCCAAATAATAGATTAGAAAAGATAGCCTGTTGATGTATTTAATATTTTTTTTCAAAAAGTGTGACTGATATGTGAATGATAGTCTCTGAAGCATTGAATGAGTTAAATCTAGATAGGCCTTCTAGGCCAAGCAAGTCATCTAGATACTTCTGCTGCTTTTCCTCCTAACTCGAGAGATGATTACAAATTTCTGAAACACCATTTCATAAGTCAAGTCTTCAAAGATCTTAATTGAAGCATCATCCATAAATAGAGTTCTTTTCCTTATAGCTACTACAAGAATATTTTAGAAACTGTCTCGTAAAACTTAACAATAATCTATCTAGGATATTTATGCCAGACAAATTGTGGTATGTGAATTTTGTGGAACCTGTCCATACTAAAAGTGAGAATTGAAACAAAATCTAAAACTTTTGAAAAAAAAATATTTAATACATCAAACAGGCTATCTTTCTAATCCTATTATTTGGGAATATCAGCAATGCTCATGGGTTCAAAAGTAAGCACTAGCCAGTTTCCCTCAGTGAGAATCAAACTCTGTACCTTTTGTCTGTGAGGTAAATAGCTTAACCATTATACCAAGGGGCTTGCTGATCATGGGGCTCATCCTCATGACCCTGAGATTAAGAGTCTTATGCTCTACTGACTGAGCTACCTGGGCCACTAACATGTACAGTCCTGATGTTTCCTCAGCTTTGTTGTCTTGCAACATAAACATATGATCCTTAAACATAATTATTTTCACACAAACAGCATCTTCTCTGGATTTCAACACCAGGACAGCAGGGCATTCACAGCACAATCTTGAGATTATTATCAATATATGCCACAGACAGATATATCAAATTTTGTTGCCTTGTTCTTGTTTTCAAATCTAACAGATGCTCTTGTAATGTAATATTTTCTTCTAATATAGCCCCTTTAACTCTATTCTCTTCAACCAAAAAATCAATATTATATATCTTCCCTTGCATTTCTTCATTTATAGCACACTGTTTGTTCTGCAGTTCTTGTACCTCACTAACTCATTTCTGTATAACGGCAATGGCATTGACTAATACTTCAGGTGTAGATGATTTCTCAGTCATTACATGCTGCTTATTAATTATGTCATCAGATGAATGCAAAGCCATCATATGATTTATGTTATCACTCATTATCCCAACATTTAATTTTTTTGCCCTTCAGTAAATTTTAGACCGGCATTTTCACATGAAAATTTTTATTCTACATCGTAACAGTATAACTTGTGTGAATACAAAATGGCTGTTTGTTTTAGTGGGAAAAGTTAAAATCTGTCTTTTTTTCTCTTACCACTGAAACAGATGCCAGTTCTTCAGATATGAATAATGGGTCATTACATTGATACCACAATCTAGAAACTTTCAAATAATGTATTAATACAGTCTCTACATTTGCTGAAAATATACCAACTTGCAGTTCAAATCAGTATAACAACTCCAGAAAAACACAACCATACTTTTAAAACTTCTTCACATATTGCCTGTCTTCTAGTTTAAACATAATGAAGCTTAGATGAGTACACCTGTATGTGATTTATCCTACATAGTTTTTTGACATGTTTATTTTATTTTATATAGTTATGTAAGTAATGTTATGATATGAAAGAGATATGCTCTGAACAGATTTTTGGTACACAGCCAGGTTAACTTCTTTGGCTTTTATCTTCAGATTCTAAGTGCAATACATCATATTCACTCCACATCCATCTTATTTTGCTTAGCAAATAGTGCTACAACAGAAATTCTGAAAAAAAAAATATGTAATTCTATGTTATTAGCAATTGTTTTCATGTGCCAGCTTATCACTGGATTTACTTGTTTGTTTCATGAAGCATGAATGACTTTGCATGAAAAATACTCAAACAGAATTTGAAGCTACATTTTTTATACACACTCAAAAGAATTAATAGTGGTTTGTCTCATGTTTGCAAAGCTGCCCTCAGTCCATTACTATTCATCTCCTATTACACACATCAATTGAACTCCCCTAGAACTTCAAGATCGCTAAAATGCTCCTTAAATTTAAGATTAGTGCAAGAAGAAAGATTTGTCAAAGCCGAATGATGGCTTGCATTGGTGGTGAACTACAGCAATATAGTAGGACAGTAGTGCTGAAATGGTAAGCAAGAATTGCAGGAACTCTGACCTGAGACAATATGAAAAATACCTAATTTAATAGTGCCTTCTTTAGGCAAGGTCTCAAAAACAAACTTACCTAGGAGCTTAAACCAAAAACTGCACACCCTGGAAGCACTTCTATCACTGGAAGATATAGGATATAGATGTCTGTGCAGTCACAGAAACCTGGTTCAAGGCCTCAGACAGTACCCCGGCCTTGCAAGGCTACACCTTCAGACCGCAAAATGTATGTGTGAGAACCAAAGGAGATGGTGTTTTTTTCTGTATTAGAGATACATTCACCTCCTGTCCAGTTAGACTGGACAACTCCATGGAGTTACTCTAAGTTCAGGTTACAGTGGGTAAGACACCCATTCAAGTCATAGCCAGTTATAGATCTCCCTTCATGGATCATGACGTGCATGAAGCCTACTTGGCCAAACTGGAGACAATCCAAATATTACCGAACACTCTGGTTATGGGAGATTTTAATTATCCCACCTGCAGCAACTGGGGAGACCTCAGAGATTTCTAACTAAGAAGATCAAGGGACTCCAGTACATGCCATACATAGACCAACTAAAGTCCCTGTCACTATACTCTGTATCATATAGACTTCTTAGGGGAGACTTATGCCTGGCTTACAGAGCAATCTCAGACCCAAACCTAATGAACTTGTGGCATATCCTTAAATCAGATGAGACTAGGGCTACCTATTCCAGGGACCTAAATATGACCTGCAACTTAAATAGGACATGTTGGAGGGACAGATTTATCTTCCAGTGACTGCCACAGCTTTAGAATAGACAACCTATTCATGTGAAACAGAGTGGGCCTATGTCATATACTCGAACTTCCAAAATTTCGAACACCATATGTTCAAACTTGGAAGTCAAAATATGACAACATCGAAACCTCAGAACAGCAAATTTTTTTCCCATTGAAAATATTAGCTGTTCCGAAAAACACACACACAACACAAGCACACCAAAGCCTAATAAACCTACACTAAACCTTACATACACAACTATCTATGCACTAACCTTAACCCAAACCCTAACCCTAAGGTCCGTCACTATCACACACTTACCTTACCCGCACCTTAACCCTAAAGTCCATCACTATCACACACTTACCTTACCCGCAGCCTAACCCTAAAGTCCGTCACTATCACATATTTACCTTACCCACACCCTAACCCTAAAGTCCATCACTATCGCACACTTACCTTACCCATGCCCTAACCCTAAAGTCCGTCACTATCGCATTCTTACCTTACCCACATCCTAACCCCAATGTCTGTCACACTCGCACACTTACCTTAACATGATTCATAACTTTCACATCACAGTAGAGAAAATGTCAAAGCCACAGAAACAGCCAACCAAATTCTTTCCCTGGGAAAGAATTCATATTTCCGTGGCTTCAACATTTTCAATTTTCTAACTTCCCCATTCGAACTTCTTGTATTCACAAATCTGAATGCTCGATTAAATGACATAGACCCAACAGATCACCTCTATGACACTGTTCAAGACGAACCTGGACAAATGGATGGGGCACCATAATTTCTTACTGGTAGTAGCGCCCACAACCCTCATGGACATGGACAGCAAATACTAAATGCAGTCTTGGGTATTAACTAACATTTCTATGGTATTACATTGGGATGAAATGGCAAGATTTGAAATGACCTCCAGGTCAATAGCCTAGTAATCTCCTATGATCCTATGGTAAACAGATGTCAAATATAAATGAATAAGTGCATTTCTCTTGTAAGAAAAGTACTGGAACATCATTCCAGTGTGCTTCCACTCATTATATTCACCTAGAGAATAACAAAGACAACAAGAACATTATGAGGTAGCATAATACATGCATAACCGGTATAAACAATGCACAAGTACCTTCAGCAAGATACAGACTTTTATGTTAAGCACCAGAGAAAAATACATTTTGTATATAGCATTAATCATTATGCAGACAGAAAATAAGAAAAATACATGAAACTCATTCATCTCTTGAGCTGTGCAAACTGTTAGCCCTCAGAAATATTTTGATACCATCACTTGAATGGCATATGCTGCATTTTTTATTATTTATTTATTTAGTTAGTTATCATTCATTTAGTGAGTTAATCCCACTAGGCTACTAGCTTCTTTTCAGGGGTACCTGAGATGGTATTTATACTACTAGGGGAAATCTGGCCAGGGCATCAGGAACTTTATCTACTTCCAACTGGTATCTTGCCAAAGCATCAGACGGGTGTCTGTGTGCACATCCCATTCCTAGCACAGTGATGGCTAGGATGATGGTGTATGAGATAGAGAATACATTGGAGGGAGTGGAGGAGAATGCCAGCTCAATCAAAGAAGTTGTGGTTATAGCAGAGGATTCAGAGATGTTTCAAAAACAGTTATTTGTTGAAATGGAGGAGCCAGAAAGAGAGGAATGTACAGTTACAACCTTCCAATCAGCAGGGTTGCAAAATGATTTACTAAAGGACTTAATTGACCAGAGTGAGCCAGAAAATGAAGCGTCATGGAAAGACATTATGGAAAAAATACAGGAGGATTCAGAAACAACATTGAAAGGGGACAATGCACAGTTAAAGAAAACCTATGCAGAGATAAGGGGGACAGAAAGAAAAGAAAAAACAGAAGACTTCCAAAAGAAAGTTTGTGGTAAGAGTACAATGTAAAAGAAGGCAGGAGTTGAATAGATGTGAGGCATGGGACAATGTAATTTTACCTTTGGGTGTAAAAACACAAGAGGGAAGAGCTTTCATTTTGATTAATAAAGAGACATTTTGTGACTTTTTTTAAACTGCACAAGGCATTGAAAAGTTTTTGTGTGAGTATGAAAAGGAACAGAATGATAATCCATGGAATGAATATGTGGTTATAGCATCTTTTCAAAAGACAGAAAATAAAGTACACATACAGTTTCAAACAGAGGTGGAAAGAGAGACTTTAAAAGGACATTTAAAAATATTTGTAAAGAAGTAATGAACATTTCAAAAGTCTATTATAATAAGGGTTTATGAACTGGGGGGATGGGACTGTAATTTCATTTTGAAAATGGAAATGAAAATAATGCGCACATTCCGAGCATCATAGAGTTTGAAGGTAGTAAGTGTGATATAAATTATTGGGGGCAACCAAAACTATTTTTTATGGGAAACAATGCATTTAGTGAATAATTGCAATAAAAATGTTATATATGTTGGAAAACAGGACATGAAGCAAAGAAATGTGAACTTAAATGTTACAAATGTAAAAAACTGGACATATATGGATGAAATGTAAAGGAAAAGAAAACAAATCAAGGACTGAAATCAGAGAAATGATAAAGAACAAATCGGAAATGAAAAAGAGATATAGATGAAACTTTAGAAGAAAAAGGGAGATAGTTAAAAAAGACAAAGGAGAGGAAATAGAAATAAAATCAAAAGTTAGTAATGAAGAAGATATACATTGGAAAGTGGTAAGAGGGAAAAAATCTGTTAGTAAAAGAGTGAAAGATAATAGGAAATTTAAAGTTAAAGAAAAGAAGAAATAAAACGGATGACAATTATAAATTAAAGCAAGTAGTTTAGAAAGAAAATTATATCCTTTAAATTAAGGAAAAGTTCAAGGAATAATTTAAGGATTCTTTCAGTTAATGTAAGGATTCTTTCAGTTAATGTAAATAGTATAACAATATAATAAGAAAGATAGTGATTTTTAAATGGTGTAATAAATATGATGCAGTTATAATTATTTTGGAAGATATAAGATTTCTGACATATGAAGAAAGATGACAGACACAAAAATATGGGATGGGGAGATAATATGGAAGATGAGAAACAAACAATTTTCAAGAATAGCAGTATTATGTGGAAGAGTAGTGAAGATTTTAGATGTCATATTACCTGTAATGGGAAGACTAAAATTATGGCTATATATGCTTATGTGACTTATAAAGAAAGGGAAATATATTTCAGATTATATTAGATTATATAGTTACAAATATGCATATTATAATTACAGGAGATTTAAAAAGTGATTTAAGGTTGACTAAAAGTAAAAGAGGAAAAGATGTAAAAAATTATAGAAGTTATAAAATGTGGGCAATTAGTATTTTAAAATCTGAAGTTGATTACTTCACAATATTGGAAGGAAAATGCATAGCAGAAGAGGAAATTATTGCATCAGGTTTTTCAGATCATGTGTCATTATGGATGGAAGTATATGATAATAGAGACTATACTAAAATAGGAAAAGGTATAAAAAGAATAAATGAAAAAGAATGGAATGAAAAGGAAGGAAATTAATTATTCACTTATGGAAGGATCATATTACTATAAAAGCATTCTGTGATAACTGGTCTGAATGATGGATTACTTTTAAGAGAAAATATAAAGGGAGTTTTTTTTTTACACTGGCAGAGTAAAGTAAGAAAGAAAGAAAAGCATGAATATGTTAAAAACATATAAAAATGCATTAGATAATTTAGATAATATTAGAGCATATTATGAAAAAGAGAAATTTACAAAAGAAATTATGAAAAAATAAGGAATTATTATATAAACAACGATACAAGGTAGAAAAGAGCCATATTTAAGTAAGACAGTGACAGAGGATAGTAGTGTGATAAAAGAAGCAAAGGATAAAGAAGGTAATTTAAAGAAACGTCAACAACAGATTATGGAAATTGTAAGTTACATAGAAGATATGCTTAGAAAGAAAAAGAGACAAAGTGCAAGGATATGGAAGTAAAAACATTATCTGAACAAATTAACAGCGAATTTGAAAAAAGACAGTTACCACAAGACAGTTGGGATTACTTTATATGAATTAGATAATATGTTTAGACAGTTAAATATAGAATTGCCAGCTGGTCTGGATGAAATTGGATTTGAAATGTATAAAAATCTAGAAGAATGGTAAAAAAAGTGCTTGTTATGTGTTTTTAATGAATGGTCAAATGAAGGTTTAAATCATAAGGAGTTATGCAGTGGGATATTAAAGAGTTGATAATAAAGAAATAGTGGATGATATTTCAAAAAGGAGAGAAGATATAAAATTTATGATAGGTGATGTTAATAAAGCGTTTGATTTAATACAACATTATAAGCTGTGTGAAATAATGGAAATGTACAGCTATAGCAATAAAATTAAGCACGTGTGTATAATAGTGTATAACAATAATAAAATAAGAGTCTTAGTAACTGGCTGGTTAACTAAAGAAATAGATATGAGTAATGGTATATGACAAGGATGTCCTATGAGTAGTAATTTATTTGCTTTAGTTATGACTGCAGTCATAAAATGAAGAATGCAAAATGTGCAGTTTTACAGATGTTGAAATTTCAGTTATGATGTCATATGCAGATGATATTATTATAACTACTAAAAATAGAGAATGGATGAGAAAAGTTAGTTTATTCAGTTAATTGAAAGAAATAGGCATGACTTTAAATAAAGAGAAATGCAAATTAATGGAAGACAAAATAAAAATAGCAGGTATACAATTATCTATGAAATAAATCTCTGTATTAAGAATACATTTTGATAAAGAAGGTAATATAAAGCAATGGGATACAATTTTAAATGAAATGAAAGATATTTGTGTTTCATGAAAAATGTACAGATTAGCTTACAAGAAGAAAATAAGTCTGATTAATTCAGTATTAATAGGCAAAATAACATGTTTATCACGTGTTGTTATAATTCTGATAACACATGAGAAACCATTGTTAGAAGTATTTTTTTATATGGGGTTCTAGATTAGATCCTGTTAAAAGAGGAGTATTATATATGAACAAAGAAGAAAGAGGAGTAGGTATGTTAAACCCAATAGTGAATGCTGCATCATTAAATTTGTATAAGCTTTTGAAATGGTTAAATGAAAAAAAATGTGAATTGAGTAACAAGATTATTTAAATATAAGTACGAACAATTCTGGGAAACAATAACAAATAATAAAATAATGCTATAATGAATAAGTAAAGAAGTAGCAACAGACAATAAAAATGTGGAAAAATAAAGACTGATGAAATAGAAGAAGCTAGAAAAGCAAAGTAGAAAAATATTATAAGAAAACATTATTGCGTTAATCCATGGGAACATGTACCAGAGGAAAAGATTAAAGCAAGTAATGAAGGAAAGAAATACTGTAGTCATAAAGTTGAATGTCAAGATTTTTATGGCGATTGGGAATTAAAAAAATACCAGTAAAAGCTAATATGCTATGCAAAAGGAAAAGTGAAAGAATATGTTTCTATTGTGATGAAGAAGAAACAGCAGAACATGCCTTTTTGAAATGTGAGAGAATTAAAAACCTGTAGCATAAATTTTCTACAGAATTTTTTTTAGAAATTTCAAGAGCAGTGATAGTGCAAATATGGACATGATTGAATATGATTATTGTAAGAACAGAAGTAAAGAATCAAAACTGAATTTGGATAAAAAAGTGTTTATGTAGTATGGGTATTAGGGAATGAGATGATTAATGAAATTATGTTTAATGGAAAATGGACATTGTCATTAATATTAAAAAAAGATCAGATTATGGTTATGCAAAAATGAGTGGGGATCGAATTAAGAAGTATGTATAAAAGAATAATAGATTATGCAATGCAAAAAAAATATATATAAATGACTACAGCAGAATACCAGCACAGAATATTGGGGGGGGATTATTATGACAGATGCACTAACATAGTAACACTAAATTAGTTTAACGATCTATCAAGAATTGACTTGCTTCTCTGGGATTTGATTAGCCCGCTATTCAGTTCACTTAAGCAGATGTAAATACTGTATGTACATGAAGAGATAGCATCTTCCAACCCCCCCAAAAAACTCTATACTTTTCCTTTCAAAAAATAGACAGCTTTCATTGCTTATATAAAATTCATTCATAATCCACATTCAGTGATGCTGTATCATACCTTAGTCCCCCATCCATCTTATATTGGTACTAACCAGTTCTTGGATGTATATAGAGACAAGAAACACCTTTACTTCATAGTATTGAAAAACCAAGCAAAATTCTGTAAAATAACTAGTATGACCCCCCCCACCTGTCTCATTTTGAATATCTATATCTGTTATTCAAAAAACTGCCCTGTCTTGAAACTTCCAGACTAATTCATGAGGTTAACTTTTCTTCTACATTTAATCTGTTCATTATACCACAAATAAAACAAATTTCATACCAATGTTGCCGTGGTGGTCATCACTGCTCATGCTGAGGTATTAACTTTTTAGCCCTTCCAATTTTAAATATAGGAGATCTTTTATGATTGACCATGGTTTACTTTGTTTTAAGTGAGCCTTTGTGGTTACAGTGCTGAACCAGTAGAAGAAGCAGTATATGTGTACAAACACTACCATTAGAGTGGGTTACTTCACAGCTGCACAGTATACATAAAAAAATTAATTTCTTGTCAAATTCTTGATTCCTAAGGCTAAAACACAGGAGAATATGAGTGAGTCGGAAAAACAAAAAAACATGCTGAAAAAAATGTATGAAGCCCCTTTGAGAGCTTAAATAACAAATATGCAGTAGCAAATGACTGCCTGGAATTATCTGTATTGTTCACAACTGTGTCCCGCCAAAGTATAATTACAGATTGTTGGCCTTTCTTCTTGAGTGTTCCAATTTTAGACTGTCATCTGCTTTGTTGTACTGTAATGAGCCAATGCCACTTGTCATATATGAAAAACCAACATTTTACAGACTTGTATTATCCTGTCTGCATCACACACCTTATTAAGCTGTGTTGTTTAAATAGTGACAATAGAACAGGAACATAAACTAATAAAGTGTTTGCCAGACCAACTGGAAGAAGGGGTGCTGTCAACAGAAATGAACAACACTGCAAAAGTAAGCATCTGTTGCTCTGATTTAAAAGTGTTAAATTAGCATATATTCACACATAATACACTTAGACATGAAAATAAGAAGTTGAAAAAATTACATGGAAGCAGTACATATAATACAAAAAATCTTGGTTTCCTTTCTTCACTTCTAACCCCCAAATAAACAAAAGAGGTATAGAATAAAACAAATATGTGGGCCATAAAAATAATATCTGGTATAATAATAACTAGGACATGATATTTCCGAGCATGTACACAAAGACTTACAACCCCTCATGCCTGGCTATTAAGGTCATACTTATTCATAAATATCTTCAAAGGATACATTTTATGTCAAATATTATCCTCTGTTTAAAGCAATATATTTCTATAAATGTATATAGCTGTAATAGATACATTCCAAAACAACACCCAAATAAAAGTCTATGTTATTATCACTAACACATTTTCCACAAAGACAAATATTTAGAAATCCCTTGAAAACTACGGAGAACTGTGTTTGGAATAAAGCTGTCCCTATGACAACTTTATGAAACTTAACAGATGCCACTACTTCTAAAAATTAAATACATGTTGCACTAAAACATTAATCTGTAGCATTTAATTTATTCCTTGCTGTAGTATACATGCCCTGCAAGTTCACCTAAAGGCAATATTTATAATTACTTCAGCTGATCTCTTTATTTAAATTTACCAGCTAGTCACCTCACAGGAAGTGGTTCCCTGGTTTAATTCTTATCTGGGGTGCCTTCAGTGTGGAGTTTACATGTCCTCCCTGTGTTCATGTGTTTTTTTTCTCATACTCTAAAGAGATGTAATAGGTGGACAGAATGCTCTAAACTGGCCATACATGTGAATGCACGTGTGTGATACAGAAGAATAACTGTGGCAGTGCTATGCTACATGGTGATATGAACATTGTCTTTAAATGATGGTCACTCTTGATGTGACACCCAGACCCCCCCCCCCCATGTACTGAAATGAGAAAAAGAGGGTTACGAATGGCTGGACAGTGTCCATAATTCAGCAACACTACATTATTCCTCTTCTCTAGATATTTTAAATGTTATTCCTTGACATAGTGTCACAATAAATAAAAAAGCGGGCATCCAGTACTTTCAGTTTAAAAAATGTGTTCATATTTGACTGCTTTACAAAGGAAAATAAAACCCTGAAGCAGTATGAGTTCTATAAGCAGTGACATTTTGTTATCTTGTAATGCATTAAGAACAGTATGCTAGGAGACATAAGTGATCGTCAATGAGAAAACAGATTAATAGGATAGAACCAGTGGAATTCAAAAGTGGCCAAAAGAACTAAATAAAGAGTGGACAAGCACAGACATTAGCGAAACATTCATTTACAGTGGTACAGTGTACTACTTTTACATTGCTATATTTTGAGCTTATGCCATTTATAGTCCGCCGTTAAACAGATGTTAGTAATCAAAATGATCACTACCAGAAAACTATAAAACCGTCACAAAACTGGAAATGCAGTCTTTTTTTAATATTCCAGCTGTCAACACCATCCCATCCTCCCTTTCTCCACACACAACAAACTGCAGTGCTGTGAAATATAGTGAAATATATTTGACAATAAATGAGTGGATTTTATGTTCCTTTTCATGCAGTAAGTACTGAACAAAAGCAGTTGTTAATCATTCTTTTTATCACACAGTTCCTGTTACTTCCATCTAATTATACAATAGTTAGATCATTTCTTGCTTACAAGTGTATTTGTTCCAGGCTCATCCACTCTATCATAATTCTTAACACAAATATTCTAACTGGGCATTGCAACAGAACCTAAAGTACATTTAAATTTAGGATCATCCCAGCAGCCCACCATCACCCCCCCCCCCCCTCACACACACACACACACACACACACACACACACACACACACACACACACACACACACACACACACACACACACACACACACACACACACACACACACACAGGCATGCATGCACATACACAGATACATGCATGTTTTCTACAACAGTTCAACTATGTTTCTACGGATACATGTTCAACTCCTGCTTCCCATCACTCACACTGCTATCTGTGAGACCAGTCCTATTTTGCGATAGCAAAACAACAGTAAAACAATAAATCACTTATCAATACAGTGTTTGCACAGACTGGGCCCGCTGAAGGTATATTGTGTGATGACTGGCACACATCCTTAGAAACACACCTACTGTAAGCAATGAATAAGGATGACAAGCAAATCCCAGTTTTCCAACATAAATTATGTTACATTTCCATTTTACCTCACACTTATCATGAAAGTCTCACAGTTTTTTCCTGCCAACTCTTGCATTGTTAAAGAAAGATAATCTGCCAAAGCCTGTATGAGAAGAGAGCACACTTCCTATAATTTTCATTATTAGTCATTATTAGTCACATAACTCAGTTTTACAAATTAGACTGTGTCTTACTAAAGTCAGTAAAATGCCATAAAACAAACAGAATAAGTAAACTGAACCTCTTTTCCAAAGAGTTAGTTGCTGGAGAAGTATTTTATGAAAAAAGTGATGAGATACACTACATCACTATTCAAACAAACTAGTGTTCTCATTTCTGGCCAGTGAAATGTTTTCATCAGAGTAACTATAAAGTATGAAATACAACAAGTTCTCCTGTACAGTAACCTGCTCTTCAGGCTGCTATCAGAAAAGGACAGGCAAATACATTAGATTTGCCTTGGTACTTTGACACCTAAGCAGGAATATGCATGAAGGTATGGAAATTGCTATGAAACTGCAACTTGTAGTACTTAAAACAAAATAATTTACCTAATTTGCATGAAAAAATATTTAAATGCATCAGAGTACTCAGTGAGAAAGAGACACTGACACTGTGTCCACAAGCAATCTAAGAAGCAGTCATACCCTTGGATTCACTATAATTTTCTCTGTTCGTGCTTTTTGTCCAATTCAGATTGGTCAATTAACATTATAGTGAGAAAAATGTGATCCAGAGACAGGTATTGCTGCAATGGGACCTCTCCTGTTTGGTATCTACTTCTCTGAAGTACAGGCTAACACAGAAGGTCTCTAGCTAACGAAGTTCACAGATGACTGCAAACTAGGAGCCATAGTCAAGTCCCCAAATGATGTGGACATCCTACAGAAGGACCTTGCTGAGACAGATGCCTGGTGTCAGAGCCATGGCCTCAAGCTCAATGCCAAAAAGTGCAGTGTCATCCCTTTTGGCAAAAACTCTGTACCCATGAACTACCACATAGGCAGCAATCTACTTAACACCGAATGTGTGATAAGAGACCTTGAGACCCAGGTGGACAGTAGACTCTCCTTTGATAGTCACATTGACACAGTAGTCAGGAAGTCCTTCTACATGGCACACCTCATCATAAAAGGCTTCTCATCCAGGAAAAAAGAGGTCATTGTTCCCCTCTACTCGATACTCATTAGACCCATTATAGAGTACAACGCTGCTTTTGGAATGCACCTCACAAGACATCTGCAGCAGCTGGAAAGGCCACAGAAGTACCTCACAAAGAGGATTACTGGCCTCAAAGAAATGCCCTACACTGACCACCTCAAAAAACTCCAGCTTTACTCCGTAGCATATCGCCTATTCCAAGGTGATCTCTGCCTAACATATAAAGCTATGTCAAACCCAAAGCTGTTGGACATGCTACACCTAAAGAAATCCCAATTCCTCCGAGCTACACGCACTAGGGACCTAAACCTTGTCACCACAATAAACAGGACATGCTGGAGGGATAGATTCCTGTCCCAGAGACTTCCCATACTCTGGAACAAGCTACCCATCTATGTCAAGCAAAGTTCTTCATTAGCACTCTTCAAGAAAAATCTTGATGAGTGGATGGGAAATACATCCCGGGGGATCACTTCTGTGTCTCTGTTCGACAGTGGCACATGAAAATAACTTTCATGGGTGGCGTACGCCAGGGAACCTTGTTGACTAGGCTTACGTAGGCCCTTGGGCCAATAGCCTAGTACCTACCTATGAACCTATGAACCTATGACAAGGACATTATTACCAACTCATTACCATGTCTCTGTACTGAACACTAGCACTGTCAAGTCTGTCCATGTCACTGTTCTCCCAAGTAGCCCATGTATCACATTAGCAAAAGCATCTCCCCTGCCCTCACACACCCACAGATTCAGGCACCCATGTGCGCACGCACACACACACACACAGACTCTCCCAGGCATTCCCACACACATGCACAGTCACATCCATTCATCCACAAACAAGCCTTCTCATGCTCGCTCACACTGACAGAAAAATTCAACCATTCACTGCACTGCAACACACACACACCACACATCAAGACTCAAGATTCACTACCTATCCCCTTAGTGAGATGATTCAGGAGGAAACATGCACAAACACACACAAATGGATCTACCTGAAAAGAATGAAAGCTGAAAATGCCGACAATGAGAAGACTGACACCAGAAGACCAACAATGTAAATAATCGACAGTCCAGAATCCCAACGCTGAAAACACTGACATGCGAAATGAGCGCGACTGTGTAAGTATGCTATAGTGGCGGACTTTAGGTTTATGGTGCAGGTGAGGTAAGTGTGTGTTAGTGACAGACTTTAGGGTTAGGGTGCGGGTAAGGTAAGTGTGCATTAGTGACGGACTTTAGGGTTAGGGTGCGGGAAAGGTAAGTGCAATAGTGACGGACTTTATGGCTAGGGTGCGGGTAAGGTAAGTGTGCGATAGTGACGGACTTTAGGGTTAGGGTGCGGTTAAGGTAAGTGTGCGATAGTGACGGACCTTAGGGTTAGGGTTTGGGTTAAGGATAGTGCATAGATAGTTGTGTATGTAAGGTTTAGTGTAGCTTTGTAAGGTTTTTGGTGTGCTTGTGTTGTGTGTATGTTTTTTGGAAATGGATTTGTTTTGTTTTGTTGAGTTTTGGGATTGTGGTTTTTCAGGTATTTACACTTTCAGGTATTTCAACTTTCGTTCTTTTCGTGTCGGTGTTCTCGTTGTCATGCTTTTAGCTTGTTGATCATTTCAGGTAGATCCACACAAACACACATACACATACTCACATATTTATAACCCTATAGACACTCACACATCCACAGACAAGACAAACACATAAACACACTAACAAACCCAGGTCCATATCTTCACAGAATTTAACTGCACTGAAAATACCCCATAAGACTGAAAGGGTGACATTGATGTTTTATGGACAGATTTTCCTTCTAGAGTAAATTTTTACTAAGCCAAATGATTCTTTGAATTGCTTTGTCAAACGAATTGGGAGTGACAGGGAGAGCACGTGGCTAAATAGCAGTAGGTACTCCCCTTGCCTGCTGCATTAGCATGCAGCTTTGACTACAAGACCACTGTCTATGTTGAGGCCACCATGAGGAAAAAAATTAAGCAGTAGAGAAGTCTCTGAATTCAAAAGACTTAGCACAATGTAGAAACCCTCCGAGTTAAGGCTTCTGTACCACAGTAAGCTTTTTTGAACTCCAGGGACATTAACTAAGAGCAAAATGAACAAATCACTTTATTTACAGCACTAAAGCTGACATATTATGAGGACACAAACTGCTTTGTGGAAACAAAATGAACAGACTGAAAAACAAAATCACATCAATATGGTACTCCTCATCTTGGCCATTTCTGGGTACAACCAAATAAAATATAATAAGAAAAACCAGTAACCATACACTCGCAAACAACAAATGTAAACGCTCAGTAACCTGAGTCAATGAAGGCTGTCTTCCACATAAATCCACCACTACCAAAGAGCTTCCACCAACTGTTCTTTTATTATACACAAAAAAAACACAGATTTAGCGCTTTCATCTCCAAACCTGGAGACCTCATCAGAATCAATTCCAAAAGCACATTTCCTGTTCTTATATACTCAAGACAATTGATTCACAAATTAAAAAATTGAAAAATTAACTAATTAATCAATAAAACAATAAAACAATGAACAATGAAGTGGCTGGCAGTTTAAAACAATCAATGGATATCTTTAGACAGGGTAAAAGCATTTCAAACTCCTACATAGTTGTTGCAACACATATTTGGGTGTTATGTATTTTATATACACATACATAAAATAGTTAAATATATCATGAGAAAAAAATATATATATGTTATATATATATATATATATGTAAAAATAGTATTGAATAAATGTCATTTCAAATCAATATAGTGGTATATTGATTAAATAAATAAATAAATATATAAATAACATAATATATAATCCTAAAATAGTTTAGTATTAAAATAATTTGTTAAAATAGTCAGTGGGGTGGTTCAATTGGTTTAAGTATGTTTCTTGGGGTCGTTGGCTAATAATTTGAGGGCTGGTGTTATGGAGATGTGGTCATTAAAGCCCTTACCACTACAGGCATCTAGCCTGAGTTGCCATATCATCTCCCTATATAACAATTTTGTCTCCCAGTCACCCCCTCTATCCAAGTGATCAACAACCTCGACCACCCAAAATTTAAAATCAGCCTTCTCACATATAAGGGAGTGTCTATATAAGGCATTATTTTCGTTTTTACGATTGATGTCTCTCAAATATTCGTATATCCTTTTTCTTAAATGTCGTTCTGTTTTACCGATATAGAACCCCCCACAAAATTTACAATAAACCAAATATACCAGACCTTTAGTGTAACAACTATAGTATTTATTAGCTTTCAATGTAATATTAACACTGGGTAGTTTTATATGTTTTTCACCGGCTATAAATGGACACTGGGCACATCTCCCACATCTAAAAGTACCAACTCTCTTAGAGACTGGTTCATTTTGAATTGTTTTCTTCTTTCTTTCTAAAATATTTTTTATATTGTACCCTCTCCTATAACTATAGGTTAATTTATTTTCAAAAATGGTGGTCCTAATAGCCAGTGTTTTAAACAAATTCCATGTTTCATTAATACATTTGTGTAACCACCCTATATTCTGATAATATGTAAGGGTTAGATATGGAAACCCATTATTATCCAATGCTTTTTCAATTCTTTCCATATTTCTATCATTTGTCTGATTTAATAATGGTACATATTTATTACCCCATTCTTTTATTACATATTCCTTGATGGGTTGTGTAATTTCCACAGGGTAGTCTCTGTCATGAAACATTTTTTGTACTTTATCAATTTCATCAAGAAAAACTTCTCTATCTGAAGTCATATGAGCCACCCTAATCATCTGTCCCTTTATTATATTTCTCTTAAGATGCTCAGGGTGATCACTGTTAAAGTGCAAATAAGTGTTTGAAAAATTCTCTTTCCTATAAATAGTAGATTTATAGATGTTGGTATCATAATCTTTGTATAACAAAATATCTAAATAATTAACTTTCTGTGAATTAATATGGTAAGTAAATTTTAGAAAATTTGTACTTCCATTGATATGGGAAATAAATTCTTTTATTACTTCATCTGGGCCTTCCCATAAAATAAATATGTCGTCCAGAAACCGGTAATAACCTTTGATATACCCAAAGAATTCAGTTCCAAATACATGTAGTTTTTCCCAATATAGCATTACTATATTTGCATACACGGGGGCACATGCTGCCCCATAGCTACCCTTCCATTTGATGGTAGTAATCTCCCTGAAATAAATAAAGTTGTTCTTAAGTACCAATTCCATGCATTCTAGCACTAGCTTAAACTCACTTGATGTCAATGTATTCATTTCAATGAGCATATTTTCAAACCAATCCATCCCCGTATCGTGTGGTATTACTGAAAATAAATCTTTAACATCAATTGTAATAAATTTTATATCCACACTGTATGGATCGTTGCTAATCTTTTGCAAAAAATCCCAAGAATCTACCAAAATATGAGGGTATTTTTTGTGATACATTTTGAGTTTAGTGTCTATATAAATAGCTAGTGGTTGAGTTTTGGAACCTTGTGATGAGACTATAGGTCTCATGGGAGGATTTTGAATATTTTTATGGGTTTTTGGTATACCAAAAATAGCAGGAATAACCGGTTTCTTGACCTTCAAAAAATTCCACAAGTCCATATCTAATAGCCCCTGAAGAAAATTGTCCTCTATAATGTAGTCTATTTTACAGTATGCAATATTGATTTCATTTTTAGACACCATATTATAACACTTGTCATTATTTAATATTTCCAACATTCTTTTTTCGTAGTCCCAATTATCCATAAAAACCACACCACCTCCCTTATCTGGTTTCATTACCCGGATATCTCGGTTGTTACCAAGCTCCTTCAATAACATATTTTCTTCATCTGTAAGATTACTACTATACTTGTAAGCATTTAGTAGGTATTCACTTCTAATCTTTTTGATGAGCATATTTTCAAAACTACAAATATCTTGGTGAAGTGGATGGTTGTAAAGACTACGTCTACTTAATTCTTTAGACTCAAAATGTTTATTCTGACCAAACATCTGCCTAAAGTTAAGTTTCCTAGTAAAAAGTTTTATATCCAATAATATACCATCTATACTAGGTTTTTTTGCCGGTACAAATGTAAACCCTTTTGTAAACAGTTTAAAATACCCTGCATTAATATTCAAATCAGTATAATTAAATATAAAAAAATCTCTAAGTGAATGCATAGTCAAAGGCTTATATATAGGAGTTGTATCTCCAACTTCCCCTATATTGGCTTGTTCTATCTGTATGTCATTCGTTGTTGGTAACTGTAATTGTTGGTCCTCGCAGCCTGAGCATATGACGGCTGTTGTACCCGTTTCTTTATTCTCTCGGACCTCCTTGGTCCGTCCCCACCTAAAGGGGCCCTTTCCCCATTGTTGAATTCATCATCACATGCATCAAAATCCTGTTCAAATACATTCACTTCATGCTCATTATTAAAATCTATGTTGTTACCTCTCTGGTTGTTTATCAACTGGGAATTTTTAGAATTTGGTTTCCCATAATCACTAAAATTACCTTTCACAGCTGTTCTGCCAAAATTGTATGCAACACCAAATCTATATTCATTAATGTCCCTGTCTAACTTGGATAACTTCCTGTTGTAACTTCAGAAATGATTTGATCAACATCCTGTAAGGATCTAAAATATATGTTCTTGTATTGTTGTACAGAAAATAACAAATCATCATTGATTTCTCTATACAATTTATCAATGTCTTTCTTATCTACTTCCATTCGTTTTTCATTATGTTTAATCAATACTTTAAGCATAGCCAAACCACATTCATTGAAAATGTTACAAATATCTTTAAAAAAATCAACGTCAGTAACACCATTGATGTTATTTGGAAACTTATTAATCCTTAAGCCTTTAGGTACAATTTTATCCTCTGGGCATTTATGAAAATACCAGTTCTCCAAAGATAAAGTTTTGTACCTGGTTAGAAGATTTTTGAACACTTTACATTTGTCCTTGTATCCCAAACTGTCGTTGTTGTTCTCCGCCTGACACCTTTTATTTGAAAACGAAGAATTCAACCACATACTGAAGTCCAAATTGTGGTATGAATGAAAGTTGTCATTGGCGTTATCCCGCCCAGGTAATTCTCTCTCTCTGGGGTTATACACCCCTGCAGTGGCTGCCCATTGACTCGGTTGTATCTCCGACTCTTCCACCTCCATTCTCCTGCTAGAAGGACGTCTTTCAGTTTCAGTTCCCCTGGTTTTGGCTCCTCTGGTTAGTTCCGTTTCCATTCTCAGCGACGGACTGCTCTGAGCACACGGAATGCTTTCCCCAGAACCAGGTATTGGGGAAGTATCCGTTTGTGTGTGATTTTGGATCAATTTGATCAATTCTGCCAATAAATTACTACTGTCCATTGTAGTAAAGGTAGTACAAACCTTTGGTTGGAAGAAAAAACGTAGACAAACGAACTGGTAGCTGGTGTAATTCCACAAATAACCGGAGACTCCTCGAAACCAAGTTACTGACAATGAATGACCAGTAACCATACACTTGCAAACAACAAATGTAAATGCTCAGTAACCTGGGTCAATGAAGGCTGTCTTCCACATAAATCCACCACTACCAAAGAGCTTCCACCAACTGTTCTTTTATTATACACAAAAAAAACACAGATTTAGCGCTTTCATCTCCAAACCTGGAGACCTCATCAGAATCAATTCCAAAAGCACATTTCCTGTTCTTATATACACAAGACAATTGATTCACAAATTAAAAAATTGAAAAATTAACTAATTAATCAATAAAACAATAAAACAATGAACAATGAAGTGGCTGGCAGTTTAAAACAATCAATGGATATCTTTAGACAGGGTAAAAGCATTTCAAACTCCTACATAGTTGTTGCAACACATATTTGGGTGTTATGTATTTTATATACACATACATAAAATAGTTAAATATATCATGACTACAAGACCACTGTCTATGTTGAGGCCACCATGAGGAAAAAAATTAAGCAGTAGAGAAGTCTCTGAATTCAAAAGACTTAGCACAATGTAGAAACCCTCCGAGTTAAGGCTTCTGTACCACAGTAAGCTTTTTTGAATTCCAGGGACATTAACTAAGAGCAAAATGAACAAATCACTTTATTTACAGCACTAAAGCTGACATATTATGAGGACACAAACTGCTTTGTGGAAACAAAATGAACAGACTGAAAAACAAAATCACATCAATATGGTACTCCTCATCTTGGCCATTTCTGGGTACAACCAAATAAAATATAATAAGAAAAACTCAAGGAGTGATTCTGATCTATTAATACAGCACATACAATCAAGATAATAATGAAAACCTGGAACGTCTTTCACTACCAGATACACTAATCTTTCTTTAACTCATCTTTTTTCCATATACTTGAATACTATCATCCATGTTGTACTACAACTTATCTCCTTATTATCAACATGAATATACTTTCACACCATCTTTAATTCTTATATTTTTGTCATTTCTAAAAACTACTGAAACTTGTACTGCTTTATAACATCTTTTGTCCGTGATATGCTTTCTTTAAATCATTTCATGAAGTAACTATTCATAACAAAAATGCAACTATTCTTATTAATAATGTATTACAAAACCTTTAACACTGTGAATGCTTTAATATTTCTACTGTTAACTATTTAAAATGTCGATCAAGGGCTTTATTTCTTTTAATAATGTAACCTTCTTTACCAATATGTATTATATGATTTGTAACCTGGTAGTTTCCACTGTCCTCTGAAAATGGGTACTTTTGACCCAGTCAGACTTTCCCAGTAAACAAATGTCACTAAATAAAATAAATAAAAATATTTATTTTTGCTGTCTCTGGGAGTAGTTTCCTGTTATATTTAGTAGATTCTTGGCTGGTATTCTTGGGTACTAGCTAGGATAATGCACTAACAGAAAAGAATACCACTAAGAAACATTTTCAAATCACCCTCTTATGCTCACTAGAACTGTGTCATATGACGAACATCTGCTGCATCATAGCAATCTACTGCTGTGGCTGGGTTATTGGAGGGTAATTATTCATCTGAATACCACTTGGTTAAATCCAGAGATATTCATCCATTTTACTGAAAAAACACATTTGATGAAGCAATTCTTGATAGGCCAGATTCGTCCTTAATCCTATTATACAGCTGACCCGATGACTATATCAGTTGCAATTGCATGACATGAAGAGGGTAGAGGCCCCCGCATATGAGTGGCATATGGCTTTACTCACACCCATGTAAAAAAGAAAAAAAAAATCACTCTTTCTTGAATTTGTTCAGTGCATTTTCAACCATTTATTTATTTTCTTTTCTTAAAAGTTCATTCAGCAAATGTTCTTCAGTGGAATATACAAAATCTGCTGTGTCCATCCTGATTTCTTGTATTCAGTAGGATAGCTTAGTTTTTCGATATTCATTGTCAAGACAATACGACATTTCTGCCTCACAGACTTATACACAGTCACAGATAAGATCATCTGTTCTATGGAAAGTAGTCAACTCATGGTGACCATCTTCAGAGACCTCACCTAGGCATTTGAAAGTGTTAACTACAAATTCTATTGCAAAACTTCAATTATTCAGTATCAGACATAATATAACAAACTAATTTTCTAACTACATAGACAATCAAACATTTAAAACCTGGCTTGACAACATTTAAAACCTGGATAGGCAACTTTACTTCTCTATAAGGATACCTCAAGTAGGCATCCACCAATGTTCAGTACTTGGCCCAACACTGTTCTCCATATTTATTAATGACAACGATACAGTCATCTGTGCTGAGAAATCACCCTCTGTACAGATGATATCATACTTTGCAAACCTGGACCCAATAGCCATGATCCAAAAATCTCTCCAGAAGGACTTTACTGCTCTATCATTCCAGCTAACACATAACCTTTTAGCAATTAATAGCAATAAACCCTGCTCAACTACAAGTGAAGCACTACCCCTTAAGTAGCAAAGGGCTCACTGCGATGACCTTTATTAGACAAATGGTGAAAGGTTCTTTGAAGAAAATTGTTCCTACAAATTGGAGCAGACTACCTCAGGAAATTAAACAACTTACAGGTCATAGGTCATTTCATACTAAACTTTATGAATGCCTAATAGACTCTGACAAATGTGCATGTTTCTTAGACAAAGGTCAAATCATCGGTTCCCTCCACTGCAAAACTCCAACAAACAACTTGTCTAACTGGAAAACATAACAACATCAATGGACAAAGGTCAAGTCATCGGTTCCCTCCACTGCAAAACTCCAACAAACAACTTGTCTAACTGGAAAACATAACAACATCAATGGAGTTTGTGTTCGATTTTCATTGAGGTTTGTTGAAAATATGGGCGAGATGATTGGGGCAACTGGCAAGAAAGGAACCAATCATGAAAGAAAAATTGTATCTTTCCAGCAATGAGAGCGCAAAAATATGTAAAATGTAAAAAGAATTATATGTGAGCTATTGGTATAAAGTTTTTTGTTTAACCAATCACTGAAGTTCGGGGTTGGCTGTGATTTATGAAGTATAACTATTTACCAATGGGAGAACAATTTTATGTAATATGTAAAATGGACTTACATGTGGTTTATTGGTCTTAAATATTTTGTTAAACCAATCAGCAAAATTCTGAGGTGGCTGTGATGGCCAATGAAGTAGTTTTGATGTGTATTTAAATCTTAAGTTTTAAGTGTATTATATCTAGGGAAGTTCATTATTTCAGTGGATGAAAGTGCTTATGTTAATGTTTTTAATGTTTGTGGCAAGGTTTTACCATTTTTATAAAAATAAAAAGGTATAAAAAGTTATATTTGGCACCTGTTTGATTTTAGTGCCATGGTTTTGTTACGTCTTCCAGTTTGCTGGAACTGTAGTACCTTCAAGAGTGAACTTGTCTAACTGGCCTGAATTCTAACATAGAAGTCCCACCTGTATTCACAGGCTTTTCTGTTCCTTCTTTTTTATTCCTCTAATCTTTCTCGTCCAACGTTCTTAATATAAATGATATGATACCTCTATAATTTTCTCTGTAACACTTTATTTAACTTTAGCTGTCTTTACCTAGAATGGTGTTATACTTGCATGTCAGACAACATAGCATTGTACCACCTCTGCAAACCAAGCATTCCAACATAAATAACTTGATGTTACATAACCTGTAGGACTGTAATGTTGAACTTTATCATTAGTAATGCTGAGAACTGTAACTACTTATGTAAATACTGTACTTTGCATTATAAATCATATTAATATGTAATTGTCTGTACTTCTGCATCTAGGTTGTAACTGACATGGATCATGGGATTAACACACCTACCTGGTCAACAAATACAATAAATAATTGTGTGTTTTACCTAGTTAACACTGAATAAGTACATGCATTAGTGAAATGCCATTGTATAACATTTAACAATTATGCAGTTGCAGCCACTGAGTTGATGCAAATAGTATCCATGTAAGGTACAAATGCAGAGAAATCTGAATAATTCTCAATAATCAAATATGTTGCTATCACTAGTAAAATGGAATGCAAAGAATAAAGTCCTGAAGGAGTACAAGCAGCAGAAAACAATTTCTTGCCTCTAGCAAGTGACTGCAGAGTTAGTATGCTGTTTACTGTCATTATTGCATTTTTATGGATGATTTTAATAAAGTAGTTTTAAATTTGAATGGCTTATCTCTTTTTCAGAGATGTCTGTGTCACAATTTCACATTTCTGGCACCTGGAATATTGAGATGGTATGTTCATAGGTTCAGAGGTTCATAGGTGTGTACTAGGCCAATGACCATGAAGCCATTACAAGCCTAGCCCATAGAATGCCCTGGCATCATGCCGCCCGACTTTAGTTTCTAGTGCATCTATCAAGTAGTGGAGTGATTCCTGGGGTGAACTTTCTATTTCCCATCCACTCATCAAGATTTTTCTTGAAGAGGGCCAGTGAGGTGCTCTGCTTGATGTGTATGGGAAGTTTATTCCAGAGCATGGGCAGTCTCTGGGTTATGAACTTGTCCCTCCAGCATGTTCTGTTGATTGTGGCAATGAGACTGAGGTCTCTGGAGCATGTGATGTGGGGGATTAGGATTTCTTTAGATGTAGCATTTCTAACAGAGCTGGGTCAAACATGGCTTTGTAAGTCAAGCAGAGATCACCTCTTAGTAGACGATATGAGACAGAGAATAGCTGAAGTTTTTTGAGTCTGTCCATGTAGGATGTGTTTAAGGCCTAGGATCCTCTTTGTGAGGTACTTTTGTGGCCTCTGCAGCTGTTGCAGGTGTCTAGTGAGATACATGCCAAATGGGGCATTATACTCAATGATTGGTCTAATGAGGGAACTGTAGAGAGAGATAATGACCTCTTTCTTCCTGGATGCAAAACCCTTGGTAATGAGATGTGCCCCACAGAAGGACTTTCTGACTACAGTGGCAATGTGGTGGTTGAAGGAGAGGTTGCTATCAACCTGTGTCACCAGATCTCTTAAAATGTCTTCAGTGTTCAGTGGGCTCCCATCGATGTGGTAATTAGTGGGAACTGAGTTTTTCCCAAAGGAGATGATGACACATTTTTTGGAATTAAGCTTAAAGCCATGATTTTGACGCCAGTAATTTGTCTCAGTGAAGCCGTTCTGTAGGATGTCTGCATCACTTGGGGAGTTAATGGCTCCCACCTTGCAGTCGTCTGTGAACTTGGTCAGCCAGAGTCCCTCTGTATTGGCCTGGACTTCTGAGAAGTAGAAGCCAAACAGGAGAGGACCCAGGACCAATCCCTATGGGACTCCACTCATGACTGGTCAGCAGTCTGACTTGTAGTCTGCTACTTTCACACTGTGAGTTCTATCTGTGAGCCAGTTTGCAACCCACCTAATGATACAGGGGTTGATGCCTAGTTTGGTGAGTTTATCAATAATTCCTGAGTGAGGAATGGTATCAAATGCCTTGGCCAGATCGAGGCAAGCTGTATGAACTGCCTTACCCTCATCAACAGCTCAGGTGACTGCTTCAAAGAAGTCAACCAGGTTGAGCAGGCATGCTCTACCTTTCACAAAACCAAATTGTGTGGGATCTAGAGTTTGGAGGTTTCCTATACCTTTGTTAATTAGGTCTATGATGAAGCACTCCAAAGCCTTACATATCAGACTCATTAGGCCAATGGAACTATAATTCTCAGGGTCTGTAGTTGCTCCCCCTTTATGGACAGGGATGACTGTAGCAGTGCACCATTCGGTAGGGACAAAGCCTGAGGTGAGGCTGTGAGTGAACAGGGCACACAGACATAGTGCCAGTCCACTTTTTAGTTCATGTAGAACCCAGCCAGGGATATTGTCAGGTCCCATGGAAGCTGTATTCTTGGCCTTGGATAATGCAGCTTTAACCTGTGCTGCAGTAATGCTGGGTTCCTGGCATTCTTCCGGTATTGTGAATGGTCCTTTGGTGGGGGAGGGGTAAAGTTGGCATTGAATCTGTCGGCCAGTTTGTTGGCAATATTGGTTGGCCCAGTATAGGAGGTACCATTGTGCAGTAACTCAGAGCAGATCTGGGTATTGCCATGGGGATTCTTGATATAACTATAGAAGGCATTGTGGTTGTTTTTAGTGTCTGCTGCAATTCTGCCCTCATAGGTTCAGAGGTTCATAGATGTGTACTAGGCTAATGGCCCTGGAGCCTATATAAGCCTAGCCCAAGAAGATTCCCTGGCATCATGCCACCCAAAGTTAGTTACCAGTGCCCCTGTAAAACAAGGCCACTGAAGTGATCCCTGGGGTGAACTTCCTATTGCACACCCACTCGTCAAGATTTTTCTTAAAGAGGGCCAGTGAAGTGCTCAGCTTGACATGAATGGGAAGTTTGTTACAGAGTATGGGAAGTCTCTGGGTTAGGAACCTATCCCTACAGCATGTTCTGTTTATTGTGGTAATGAGGTTAAGGTCCCTGGAGCATGTGGCACTGAGGGATTGGGATTTCTTTAGGTGTAGCATATCTAGCAGTTCTGGGTAAGACATGGCTTTGTAGGTCAAGCAGAGATCACCTCTAAGTAGGCGATAAGAGACAGAGTATAGCTAGAGTTTTTTGAGCCTGTCTATATAGGGCATGTGTCTAAGGCCTAAAATCCTCTTAGTGAGGTATTTTTGTGGCCTTTCCACTTGTTTTTTGTTGCTGGCTTTAGAGGTTTAGATGAGGGATCTCAACTTTTTGTTGAGGCTAATAAGGGAGTTTTTCCAGTCTTGGAACTTCACCTTTTTCTGCAACAGTGTCTTTCTTCTGTTGTAAAGTTTATTAATGGCAGGGACCACTTGAATGGCTTCCTTTTTTTGGAGGAGAGCATCTTGGTTCTCTTGAATGCTAGTTCCATGCATTAATGTACGTGTTCATAAAGTGCATTGGTGTATGATTCGGCAGTCATGCAACTATTTTCCATTGGCATGGGTGCCGTGAAGTTAGCCACCTCTGTTTTTAGGAGCCCAAAATCAGCTTTGGAGAAGTTTTTCATTGTGGTTACCTTTGCGGGGGGTGTGGGCGAGATGTGGATTTCCATGGTAATTAGCTTGTGGTCGGATCTAACCAGGAAGGAATTGACTATTGGTGTAGAGCAATGTTTGCCCATTTTAGTAATAACCAGGTCAAGGATGTTGCTTCCTCTAGTGGGGGTAAGAATGAGCTGGTCCAGGGCACTGGAACTGATGAATTCCAGGAAGCGTTGGGCATTGTTGATGATACATGGGAAAATGGACACTTTAGGCTCTTTTAAAATGGCATTTTAAACTTTTTTTCAGAGAGGCTGTTGTCTAAAATTATATAGAAATAATTTAAGATGCAGATGCAGTTTGCAACTAGATGTACGCTATTAAAACAAAATAGTTGTTTGCATTAGAATATACAGAGCACCTCACAGGAAATCAGAACAGCCCAAGCTGAACTTTAGGAATGAAATTAAAATATTAAGCATGCAAAAAAAATAGTCTAGAGTAAAACCATTCAGTATGCCAGTTAAGGACTATTGCAAACTTATTTATTATGTCAGATAGGATGGGGAAAGGGCTTATTTACCTTTAAAGCAACTTCTCATTGTGAATGATAGCTATAGCTCATCATATGTCTGGTAGTGGTTCTGTTCAGAACCAATCACTTATCAAGTGTATTAATTAATCAATTGCTTAATTAAAAATGGTAATTTAAATATAAGTAAAAGGTTTCTAAATTAGAGCATTTATATTCATTATGTGTTGTTACACGCTTGCAAAGATGATACTGGGATAGCAGTCAGCTCTCACTATTTGCCACTCTCTGAGTGCATTCAGCACGCTGTGACCATCCTTTTAATATTCTATGACTTCTTGCACCTCTGAGCTGTGATATCACAAAGCAGACTGATTTTCACATGGTGAGAGCAAATCAGGATGACTAACTGGCTAGCTAATGACACATTTTTGTTACTGTACGTGGGCCATGCCAAAAGGCACAGCCCGGCATGGTACATAATTAAATTCTGTTTCAGTAGAACAGAATGTAAAAAATGACACATTCACATGAGCACGGGAGAAAACATTGCTGTGTTCCTGCTCTGACATAAATTGAACCCTTCCCATCTGTTACAGGCCTCCTATGCTACAATCACATGACTAAAGCAACAGAAGTTAAAATAACGCTGAATAGCTTTAAATTGTTCCACCCTAACTGTACACTTGTTTAGTGCTTCATTGCAAATTCTAAGATAATAATAAGCAGATCTGATTACTGAAATGTATAAATGACAGGATGCTGCTACAGAAAAAGTACACTAAACGTGTGTTTGGCTCCCCCTTCCCTGGGATTTTGATGTCTAGATTTATTTATTTTACTTAGTTAAATAAGTCCCTTTGAAACAAGGGTTACTTTAAATGTGAAAAAAACTCAAAACATAAACCTGGGACTAATTTATTAGACAAGGCAGTCAACCTAAGTAGAGTGTGTGTATGCAGAGTACTAGGAGAAAATATACAAGAGCATGAAGACTATACTTAGAGATCATCTAGAAGCCAGGATCAAACCATGGAATCCAAAGGTAGCAAAATTAACCACTGAATAGCTATGCCATCAGTGTTGAATGATGAACCACTGGAAATCTGATGACACCTTCTTCTGTCTGCCCTATCCCTCTGAACTCTTACTGCTTTCATGCAAGTTGTTTTAAATGTAAATACCTGAACTTACAAGTTTTTAATGGTACATGCTATAGAAAAAAAACAGTGCAAACAAAATGATGTTTTATAATAAGTTACTGTACAGAAATTAAGTTGGACGATGTTACCAGATGTCCTGGATGCATTACAATAGCTAGAATATTTAGAACCAATGTTTTATAAAATGGTAAGGTGATACTACGGGCCTCTCTGTTACATAGCACAGACCAATGTTTTGACAACTTCATTGTGTGTGTGTGTGTGTGTGTGTGTGTGTGTGTGTGTGTGTGTGCGCGCACATGCATGTGTGTGTACTGATGGGCAACATTAGCTGACTTTATGTTTTAACTGTGTGGGAGAGACAGGGAATTAATTTTCCTGGCAATGTTTCTGCAGCTCACATTATCTGTACTACTCTAACAGAATATTTGTTAAACACAATTTGGCAGTGTAAATAACAGCAGTGTTTGAAGCTAGCTCATAGGCTGCATCAGTAACATGTAATGCTGTAAGCATGCAGACAGTATAAATGACCTTTATAGTTCAGAGAGTTCTCACAAGACCATACAAAGTGGTGCTCAGGGGATTAACAATGGTGTATCTATAAGGAAGGGCATAACAGAAGCAGCCAAAACCAGAAGTATTATAAAGTAACACTCAAAGGAACAAAAAATTGCACCGGCACCAAAAATAGGAACAAAAATGGAGAGTATAGACATAAAACAATTTTTTTATGCTCCTAAATAAATTAAAAATATTAGAGACTAACATTTTTTCAGAAGAAGATAATCTATAAAAGTAAAGTAAAAAGATGCATCTTAAAGTATATGGTTTAGGGGAAAAGTGAAAAGGCATTTTTACACAGTGAAGGTGATGGATATATGAAGCACCATTTATCAGGGGGTTCTAGAATCATGTACCGATATAGTTCTGTAATACTAGGGAATGACATTGATCAGTTCTTCAACAAAGGGAATACGGTGGAACAAGGCTGAGGTGGATTTCTAGTTTATGCAATAGGTTGGGAGATGAGCATATTAGTTAGGCTAGGTAGGATTTACCTATGTTATGCCTAAAGAATCATTAAATGAGGACTATGGGAAACTACAGCAGTAAGTGAACACAGTTTATCAGTGTATATACTTATGGACATACGTATATTAAATGTAACAGGAAAAATAACATTAATATTGGAAAAACAGGTCTATATCATTTATTTCTCCTGAATCCAGCCACTCTAATGCACCCACATTTGATGACAGATATGATGGTGAATGATTACCTGGCAGTAACATACTGTTTCAATGAACCTGATGTCTGAAAGACTAACTTTGCAGAAGTTTTCTTAGTCATAGTTAATGAAAAGCAATGTGTGATTTAAAAGTATTTCAGTTGTTTCAGTTGTTAAATGGCAACTGTAAAAAATGCAATTTTTATTTCAAGTAAAATGAGCCATTTCTACCTTATCTGAAACTGTACCTTTCAAATTAACTAAATGAATCATTTAACAATAGTGAGCATATCACAACAAGTACACAAACTTTCAAGGAGAAGATCACAGCTGGTCATTAGATCTAAATTAAGAGTTCTATGCAGGACAAACATTCTGACAAACACCTTATACCTCCTACTAGTTATTATAACTAGTGTTGAATTTGCACTTAGATGTAGAAATGGTGACATAGAAATGGTAAGTACTTATTTGTTCAAAAAAAAAAAAGTATTTGTTATTCTCTTTTCTTCAGCAATTTTGAAACAGAAAAGCACATTTCAAACTACTGTACTCAAATTTCTCTGATTCATGCACTTGTGCTTCCAGAAAAAGAACAGTTTCCAAATAAATATGTGACTGGCACAGTGGCTAATATTTATGTCACTCTAATGCCAGGGTCTGGGTTTATTGCTGATCTCTGTGGGCTTTCTTTGTGGTGTCTGCATACCCTTTGCATGCAGTCATATGTTTGTTCCAAATATATACTGCTTAACTTGATTATCTTCTTAAATGATCCCTAGATTTAACTCTGTGAGTGGTGTCCTGCATGCAACAGCATGCCAAAGGTGCATTCTGCCTTGCATCTGATGATTTTATGAAAGGCTCTGCTTCATCACAACATTTGATTTAACCAATTACTGATAAGAGATACATGGAAACAGACTTCCACATTTCTAGAATAACATTTTGGTTTGTTGAACCACATACAATTCCCAATGCATCTATTGAGATTAATTATGTCACTCAAAGCATAGATGAGTCACTAACCATGTTGTATTATTATATCAATATTGTTAAATTATTATTCATGTATGCTAGCATTATTTATTATTATTATTATTTACTATTATTTATTAGATGTGTGTCCCTGTTGATTTACTGTCCTTTTTGTAGTATGAGCAATAGTGAATTGCAGAATTATCTATATAGTATAATCTGTGCACTTAATAACTGCATTGTCTTAAAACTCTGCATGACATCAGCAATGTAGGACCAAAGGAAAGGCTGGATCATGTGAAATGGAACCAGGTGGGTAAATCCAGGTATCTTGGCCCTCAGAATACTCCATGCAGTATTGAACCACTGGAGACTATGCAGGAAAACATCTTGAAACAGCAGCAGCTTTGTTACAGAAAAAAATGTATCATATCCTTGGTTCCTTGCTGCAATGTCACCACAGTACTGGTAACATGAAAAGAAAAAGCAACAGCATTTCACGATGCCTGCTACCTGCCAGTGAGAGGAGATACCCCAGCTAGGTGAGTCATGAATTCCACACAAACAAACTAATATACATACATTATTTGAATTATTTATTAGGCAGCCTCAGTAATAAGACTGATTTTTTTTTTGCGATCTTATTGTTACAGATCACTGCAGCAAACTGAGTGTAGAGAGGTCTGAAACCCGGAATACAAAATGAGCCGATATGAAAACAAGGCCTGTCTGAAGCCAGGTAGCATTCTGACAATACCAGCAGGTAGCAGGTCTCCTTGAAAGGCTGTCAGTTTGGCTGTTTCATGTCTTCAGACTGGTTGTAGCATTGCTATCTGGATTTAGTGACACTGCATGCTGGCTGGAAGAGGACAGCAAGCTTCTCCACATATTTTGATAAGTAAGCTCCAGTGCCCAGTCATTATGATCAAATGTTACTTTTACTGAACCACCATGATCTGTTCTTCACCCACTGTACTCTACAATGGGGACTACTTTGGCTTCTGCTGTTTTCTTTATTAGTCCTACAGTGTTTGTACTTCTTCCCATTTCCGGAACTTCATAGGTTCACAAGTAATTACTAAGCTATGTATTCCTGAGGAACTTTTGAAGCCCAGCCACAAATTCTCAAAACGTTTATAGCCCTTGTATTATAAGTATGAATAGCTTGGAGCCCAAACATTTACATGTTACCTCATCCCTAAGGGAGAAAGTGTTAAGCCAGGGGTGAATTTGTAGTTTTCCATCCATGCATCCAGATTCCACTTGAACAGTATGAGTGATGTACTTTGCTTTACGTGGAAAGAAAGACAATTCCAGAGAAGTAACATTCTCTGTGATTCGTATCTATCCTGCCATGTTCTATTTATGTTGCAAAAAAGATTAATATCTTTTGAATTGGTGTTAATGCTATCTTTGGACTTCCAGATGTGCAGTAGATCTGAAATGATGGTGTTGGTTAAGACTCTGTAAACAAGGCAGAGATCAACCCTCTGAAGCCTGCTAGATACCAAGAAGAGGGACAGGGCTTTAAGATGGTCAACGTAGCTTTTATGATCGAGACCCTTTATTTTCTTTGTAAGAAAGCATTGTGGTCATAAAGGTTTTGTCAAGTGCTTGGACAGGTACATACAGAAGCAAGTATTACACTCAATGGTTGGCCTAATAAGTGCTGAATACTGTAGAATGGATTTGTTAGCAATTGCAGGTGTGGGGGAAGCCACATTCTTTGATTTCCTGTCCTTGCCTATTTAAGTGGTACAGTTTGAAATATTTTCTGCTTAAAAACCTCAGCTTTGGCCGGCTAAGATCTAGCTGTATTCAACTGGATGTATAAGAGAATTTAAGTACCTTTATCTGCACTTTTTTCAAATAATACAGTATTTAAATTGATTTAACTGTGTTGCAGGAATATTAACTGAACTGGAAGTTTTGACTCTGCTCTTCAGTCAGTGCTTGCTTGAATTTTATTATTTGTTAGTAATTGCAGGTGTGGGGTAGCCACATTCTTTGATTTCCTGTCCTTGCCTATTTAAGTGGTACAGTTTGAAATATTTTCTGCTTAAAAACCTCAGCTTTGGCCAGCTAAGATCTAGCTGTATTCAACTGGACGTATAAGAGAATTTAAGTACCTTTATCTGCACTTTTTTTCAAATAATACAGTATTTAAATTGATTTAACTGTGTTGCAGGAATATTAATTGAACTGGAAGTTTTGACTCTGCTCTTCAGTTAGTCCCACCCATCCTCCCTGTTTTTGTTTTGGTGTTAATCTTAGTGGCCTTGAAACTGCCCGCCCCTCTTGTAAATTTGTGTTTGGATACTCCTTCTATGCCCATCTCATTTGCTCATTCAACTGAGGGCAGTGAGATCATATTCTGATTTTAGGCACTCCTACTGTGTACAAAGAGAGCATCTGGGAAACAGAAAAAAAATAAGCTTGTTTCCTACCTTTCCTGTTAAGTGGTATAGACTGTTTGTAGGCTTCTGAGCCCCCAAGCCCTTCTGTGTTGGAGGGAAGCCTTCTAGCTTAGTTTTTTTTCTTATAACTAGCCAGTTTTCTAGTTTCAGCACTCAAATCTGTTTCTTTGAACTCAGCACTTGTTCAGAACTCATTGTAAGCAATACATAAGCTGCAAATTACTACAGCACTCAACTTTCCTCACTTGTCTAGTGGAAAGCAGTTTTTAGTACTTAATAAATAAGCACTTATCCAGGCATGTCTAAGGGTCAGCTCCCAGTGATTTCTCCTGTCTACCTGATGAATCTGGGCATCTTGGGGCAATGCAGCAATTGCCTCATGTACACAGACAACCCTCTCCTCCTACCACCCAACACTACAACCTGTGAGAGATGCACTTATATAGCCAAACTGGAAGCAAAGCTCTCTTCACCCAAAACTGGACTAGACAGTTAAGAGGAGAAGGTAAACACTTGCACCACACCACACTCATCACATAGTCCCTCAAAACCTACACCACCAAAACACACGCATAGAAACACAAAACACACACACCTACATTCGTGGAGGCTCTCAATAAAAACCTGCCCAAGCATCAGGGACATCCAAAGCATAAACACAAGCAAACTCCACCCCCCAACACAACCCAAATGACACATAGCCCACAAACTCAGTGTGCCACTCAACCACAGCCCATAAGGCATAACAACGTACCCAACACTCTAGTCATAGGTGACTCTATAGTCAGGCACACTGATGTTCCACTCACTAGACTAAACAAGGAGAAAGTTACTGTCAGCTGCCTGTCAGGTGTCAGGATCTGCCACATAACGCATGCACTCAGGTCACTCCACAATAAGTACAAATATGACACTGTCATTGTCCATGTTGGTGTGAATGACCTGAGACGTACCTCCCTGGACTACATGAAAAGAGACATGGAGGAGCTCTCTGATCTTGTATCCCAGGCAGGTATGACCCTAACCCTGAGTAGCATCCTGCCATCACCCAGAATGATACCACAGTACAAGGACAAAAGGATTGACTTCAACAATTGGCTAAGCTTCTGGTGTAATTCTAAGGGGATCCAGTATTTGTCTGCCTGGGACGACATGATCGACAGTCCATGATGCTTTGCCAGAGATGGCCTGCACCTGTCACCCTTAGGATTCCGGATACTGGCTAAGGCTCTTGCCACCCCTATAGTGCCTTTTTTAGGCAAGGTTCAAATGACAAATTCACCACTGTAACAGGTACAAGCAAGCAAAATCTGAGGGTAATGCTACTCAATGCTTGAAGTCTAAACCTCAAAATGCACTCACTCGAGGCACTCCTTAAAATGGAGAACATTGACATCTGTGCAGTGACAGAGACCTGGTTCAAAGCTCCAGAGAGCACCCCTGCATTACCAAGCTTCAATTCATACCACACCTTTAGGCCACCTAACCCAGAAAGAAGCACTAAAGGTGGAGACGTGTCCATATTCATTAAGGATATCCACACCTCCAGGCTAGTTGCACAGCATAATGCATCCGAGATTATCCAAGTGCAACTAACTCTGGGCAAGACCGCAATCCAAATTGTAGCTTGCTACAGACCCCCCACCATGCCCCAGGATTCACACTCCTCATTCCTTGATACACTGGAAAGTATTAGGGTACAACTCAACACCCTAATAATGGGCGATTTCAACTACCCCACCATTAACTGGGAAAACTACCCATGTACCAACTCTTTTGCTCAATGTTTTCTAGAATTCATAAATTCCAACGCCTTGGATCAACTTATTCACACCCCCACCAGGGGTAGCAATATCCTAGACCTGGTCATTACCAACATGGGAAACCGGTGTTCCACACCAGAGATCAATTCCTCGATGGTCAGATCCGACCTCAAGCTAATCAGCCTAGACATCCACATCCCACCCCCAGCCCCAATTAGGGAAACCATCGTAAAAAACTTCTCAAAAGCCAACTTCACACTTCTTAAGACAGAAGTGGCAAACTTCATGACACCCAAGCAGATGGACAATAGAGGTATGACTGCCGAATCCTACACAAATGCACTTTATAAGCACTTACATGAGTGCATGGATCATGCTATTCCTAATAGAACCAAGATGTTATCCTCCAAAAGAAGGAAGCCAATCTGGTGGTCCTCTGCCTCAAACAAACTCTACAACAGAAGAAAGAAACTGTTGCAAAAAAGAGTAAAATCCCATGACTGGAGGAACTCCCTGGTCAACCTCAGTAAGAAGCTGAGATCCCTCATAAAATCCTCCAAAGCTAGTTACGAAAACAAAATTGCCATTGACTCTAAAGACAACCACAAAGCATTCTATAGCTATGTCAAGAATCTAAATGGGAACACTCAGATCTGCTCTGAGTTACAGCATAATGGCACTAAATATACAGAATCAACTGATATTGCCAACATCCTAGCAGATAGGTTCAGTGCTAACTTTACCCTCCTCTCACCCCCTAGAGGGCCCATCTCTATACCGGAAGAATGCAAAGTTCCTATAATCACGGCTGCACAGGTAAAAAATACACTCTCCAAAGCCAAGAACACAGCATCCATGGGACCTGACAATATCCCAGGCTGCATTCTACACGAACTACAGAATGAACTGGCACCCTACCTAAGTACCATGTTCAATCATAGCCTCACCTCAGGCTTTGTACCCACTGAATGGTGCACCGTGACAGTTATCCCACTTCACAAAGGGGGAACCACGATGGACCCCGGGAACTACTGCCCCATTAGCCTGATGAGCCTGGTCTGCAAGGCCATGGAACGTATCATCGTGGAACTCATAAACAAAGACATTGGTAATCTCCAAACTCTGGACCCTACTCAGTTTGGATTTGTAAAAGGCAGATCATGTCTTCTAAACCTGATTGACTTCTTTGAAGCAGTCACCAAAGCCATAGATGAGGGTAAAATGGTTCACACAGCTTATCTAGATCTCGCCAAGGCTTTCAACACCATCCCCCAGATTGGAATTATAGATAAGCTCACTAAACTAGGTATAAATCCCTATGTCACAAGATGGATTGCCAACTGGCTCACAGACAGAACACACACTGTGAAAGTAGCGGATTCCAAATCTGACATCAGACCAGTGACAAGTGGAGTACCACAGGGTTCAGTCCTGGGTCCTCTCCTGTTTGGTATCTACTTCTCTGAAGTGCAGGCCAACACAGAAGGTCTTTGGCTAACAAAGTTTGCAGATGACTGCAAACTAGGAGCCATAATCGAAACTCCTAACTATGAGGACAAACTACAAAAGGGCCTCATTGAGACAGATACCTGGTGTCAAAGCCATGGCCTGAAGCTCAATGCCAAAGAGTGTATTGTCATCCCCTTTGGTAAAAACTCTGTACCCATGAACTACCACATAGCTGGTAGTCTACTTAATGCCAAAAATGTGATAAGAGACATTGGGACACAGGTGGGCAGTAGTCTTTCCTTTGATAATCACATCGCCACAGTGGTCAGGAAATCCTTCCACGTGGCTCATCTCATCACAAAAGGATTCTCATCCAGAAAAAAAGAGGTCATTGTTCCCCTCTACTCATCACTCATTAGACCCATTATAGAGTACAACGACCCTTTTGGTATGTACCTCACAAGACATCTACAACAACTGGAAAGACCACAGGAATACCTCACAAAGAGGATTACTGGCCTCAAGCAGATGCCCTATGCAGACCGTCCCAAAAAACTACAGCTTTACTCCATCACATATCGCCTACTCAGGGGCGATCTCTGCCTAACATACAAAGCTATGTCAAACCCAGAGCTGTTGGACATGCTCCACTTAAAGAAATCCCAATCCCTCCAAGCTACATGCTCTGGGGACCTTAACCTTGTCACCACAATAAACAGAACATGTTGGAGGAATAGATTCCTGTCCCAGAGACTTCCCATACTCTGGAACAGACTACCTATCTATGTCAAATAGAGCTCCTCATTAGCACTCTTCCTGAAAAATCTTGATGATTGGATGGGAAATGGGAAATTCACCCCAGGGATCACTTCTGTGGCTCTGCTCGACAGGGGCACAGGAAAATAATTTTCTTGGGTGGCGAAAGCCAGGGTACATTTTTTGGCTAGGCTTGTATGGGCCCTAGGGCCGATAGCCTAGTACCTACCTATGAACCTATGATTGCATCCCTAGACCTGGACTCCATAGATTTACTCATAAGCTGTACATTGAGGAAGGACTTTTTTACAATAAAAGCTACATGATGATCAAAGGACAGATCATGTCTATATATATATATATACATATATATATATATATATATATATATAGATATATATATATATATATATATATATATATATATATATATATATATATATATATATATATATATATATATATATATAGATAGATATATATATATATATATATATATATATAGATATATATATATATATATATATATATATTCCTAGGTTCCCTAACTACTAGATACATTTTCAGTGGTGTGTTGTCAATGTGATAGTTACAGGGGATGCCATGCTTGCAGAAGTATATGATTTTTGGCATTCAGTTTTAGGCCGTGGTTTTGACACCAGTTATTTGTTTGAGAAAAACCTTCTTGGAGGATCTTGGTGCCTTCTTGAGAGTTTATGATGATGCTGAGTTTACAGTCATCCTTTAACTTTGTCAGTCATAATCATTATCATTAACTGACTTCTGAGAAGAAAACACGAAAGAGGACTGCCACAAGGATTGAACCGTACTGCTAGGGATAGGTCTTTCTGAGGAGGTAGACCTGCCTTCCATAATATCTTGGGTTCTATTAGTGAGCCAGTTTACTATCCAATTAAGTTACATAGAGATTTACATGTAGTTGACTGAGTTTATCAACTATACTTGAGTATGGAATGTATTAAAGGCCTTTACAGAATCTAGATATGCAATATGTATTGATTTTCCTTCAGTAACCCTCTTGAAGAAGTTGATGAGATCAAGTAGGTGGGATTTACCCTTGACAAAACTGAACTGGCTGGAGTTGAGAGTTTGTAGGTTACCATTGTATTTACTTTGGAGGGAGACAAATGCTTCTATGCATATAATACAATGGTTATAAACTTCTTGAGAATTCATGGCTGGGCTTCAGAAGTTCATCAGGAATCCATAGCTTTCTATAGCCTTACAGATAAAGCTGGTTAGAATTATTGATCTATAACTACCTGGATCAGTTGATGCCCCACCTTTGTGCAAAGGGATGGCTGTTGCTGTCTTCTCTTTGTCAGGCAAAAAGCCTGTTCGGAAGCTGATATTGAATAGCCTTTGTAGTGTGGTTTGACAGGTCCTGTTTCTGGTTGACCAGTAGGCATTCTAGTATGTTATCCTTGGATAGTGCCTTAAGGGCTTGTTCTTCAGAGATGTGGGAGGGAGGGTGGATGCTGGAATGTGATCTGGGAATGTGGGGATGCAGTTTAGAGATAAATTTATCCACTAGTAGATTGGCCATGTCCATGGCTCTGAATAAGTGGTTTAATTTACTATTAGCTCTGTGCAATGCTGTGAATTGTTTCTGTGATTTCTGACACAGTTAAAGAAGGCTTTGTGGTTGTCTTTAGCCTGAGTGGCTATTTTTACCTTATGTCTATGTTTGATTGATTTGATCATCAGGAAGTGGAGTTCCTTGTGAAGTTTAGCAAGAGCATTATTAGTAACTTGAGACTTACACTTATTTTTCCATGTAATGAACATTTGTGTTTTATTAGAGAGCTTGTTTATATTTGACTTCTACCACAGGGGTTTATTTTTAAATTTGACATTTTATTTACTTTGGAGTGGGACAAATGCTTCTATGAAGCTATTTACATATTCATAGAATTTGGCAGTAAAGGATTCCAGATGCACATATGACTCATCAGGTAGGAAGGGGATTTTGAATTTAGCCAGGTCATTATTCAGTTTTAGTAGATTAGTTTTAGCATAACCTCTAAATACTGAGTCATTGGACAATGCTTCTGATTTCAGTGTTATGGCGAATGTGACCGATTTAAGGTCCGGTTTGACTAGGGAGGAAGTCACAATTGATATGGAACAGAGCTGTCCATAGTGGTGTAAAGTAAGTCCAAGATGTTGATGCCTGTATTTGGGGTACAGACTAACAGGTCCAGTAGGTTTTTTATTAATGAAGTCCAGAAAATTCTGGGCTTTTTAAAGCCAGCCATTGTGGGAAATTCCTGAAGTCAATGTGGTAGAAAATTCCAAAGGATCAAATTCCAGAAAATTCTAACTGCAATCCCGAGGACTGCTAATATACCTGAAATAGAAAAATAAAGAGCCCAGGCTAGATGTCTGAGTTGTTGAGGGATCAGGAGGATATATAAAATCCCATGGCATTTATCAAAAAGAGCAGGGGTTTTATTGCAATTTTAAATAAAATGATTACATTGAAATTATTGTGCCAAATGTCTTATTTCATTCTTAAATGAAACGGAACTATCTTATCATACAAAAAGGGAAAAAAGCCAAAAACTTTTGGCTCTTTACTCATTCCCTATAGCATATAACCTTCTCATCACTTTCTTCCATATCCCATTTTTGTCATATAGCTCTTCCCAACATGTCTCTTGTAAAATAACCCAAATACATTGAACACATGTTCTGTTTCACCATTAATATCATCCTTTAACCTTTCACTGAATCCATATATCTTTCATTGCAATAGCTTTTAATAGATCGATGTCTGTCATTTTGCTATTACGTTGCAAAAATCGGTAGCATTTTACACTCTAAAAAACATGGCTTATGGTTTCAGCAGTTCCACATTCTTATATATTACACATTCATACTGCAAACATTTTATATTTCATTTCTACTTTTATTGGACGCAGTCTAACAAACCAGTTATAATTAATTATTTTCCTTCTTTTTATATTACATCTCTCACATAGGTATACCATTTTGACCAAGATGTTACCACATCATATTGGGTCATTATACCTGTTTACTCTTTTCCTTTCTAAAATTTCCTATCATGTAAGAAGACCGGCTACAAGTCGTACTCCCTTACAGTTGACTGGTGCTTTTTTCCTTTTACAAGTTGCACAATCTCTCCTATTGCCTACACTATGTTATTTCTCTCCTATACTAACAAATCTACAGAATTCAAATCTAAATATGCTAGAAAAATATTACAACAAAATAGTCAAATCTGCCAGCTACCATAGAAATCTCATTCACTGTTCAGCCCTTTTTCAATAGTGGCTTGAACTCCATCATTTATTGAACTGCACTTGACTGAAAACTGCACATAACAAAGTAAACTATCATAACAAATGCTCGTTGTTAACCTCCATCATTAACAAATGCACTGCACTCCCAGAAGACAGCTCAGATCATAAAAGCCACAGCCAATGAGACTGTAAACTGAGGCTCTAACTGTGTGACTTGGTGGTAGCTCAGGTGGATGTAAAAGATCCCATGATACTTAACTAAAAGAGTAGAGGTTCTTTATTAAAATCACGAAATACAATATATACATTTTATATAAAAAATTCATAAATCATTTTGCAATTATTTACAAATATTTACAAGTGATGTATACATTGTCAACAACTCAATTTTTGTTTAAACTTTCAACCCACCCCCACTCTTTCTTCCACAACAAAAATTGTATCTTCTTCAAAATTTCTGACAATACACATTTTCCATTACATTGTATCTCATTCATTCTTTCATACCATATAATCCATATTATATAGAACAATTTATTATCTAATTTATCTATATCCTTTTGTTTCATTTTTTTATAATATCCATATTGTAGTATATACATATTTATGCAATAACATTTATAAGTCCTTTTAAATAGTCTTTCTCACATATTTCTTTCCATAATTGGCTCAGTCTATTACATTTAAAAAAAACATGTTCAGTAGTGTCTAGGTCCACACAATATATGCAACTTCTATCTTTTATTGATATATGTGACATATTTGTCTTTACCATTAACTTATTTATAGATAACCACCATAAAAATCTGTACATTCTACAGATTTTCACATCTTTTCATTCTTGCTTTTACTGCCTTCTCTTTTTTATCTTCTGGATGTTCCCAAGGATACACATAATAAAAATTTTCCATTACATTTTCATATCATGTTTATCTGTTGTTGTCTATGTTTCTTAAATCAGCCTGCCACAGTAATATTTTTTTCTTGATATAATTTCCTTTCCATGCAAGTGATTTCTTCACTTCTTTGTAAACATTTAAGCTTTTTACATATTGATTTATATTTTTCTTCTATAATTTTTATTAACAAATTTCCTTTTTTTGTACTCCTGTTAATACTTTATATAGGTTTAATGAAGCTACATACACAATTGGGTTTACTAGACCCAGACCTCCTTCTTTTTAATAACATACCAGATTCTTCTTTTTATAGGATTCAACCTAGATCCTCATATGAATGTAAAGAGCACATTCAATAAATCTTTTTCTTATTCTGGTGGTATTATAAACGCACTTGCCAAATGTGCTATTTTACATAATACCACAAAATTTATTAAATATATTTTTTATTATGTGAAATCTTAAAAGTTTTCCAGAATATACATGTACTTCTTATTTTAAATATCACATCCTTCCATTGTGTGACTCTCTGCTGTTCACTACCAAACTTTATTCCTCAAATTTATATTTGTTCATTATTAAATTTAATATCTTTTATTATTCCAGAGAACCATAGTCTTTTACTTTGTTCTTCATTAATACTTAACCTTAACACCTTTAGTTAATTGTTAAGTGCCTGAATAGCTATATATATCCATCTTTAATTTTTCACATCTAATACTAAATCATCCACATAAGAGAACATCACTGGAATCTGAATCCCTCTGGCGAACAATATTTAGCTTCCTCTAATGTCCTATTTATATTCAAAACTACTGCATTTATAATTAATGCAAACAGTATGCTGCTTAGTGGATACCCTTGCTTAATATAACTCTGTAATTCTATAGGCTCACTTAAACAACCATTTATCACCAATTTTACCTTATTCTTGTTATACACAGATTTTAATACATTGATTATTTTATCACTTATGTTATTTTCTGTCAAGATATTCTATGGTGCTTCATGCTGGATCTGATCAAAAGCTTTACTTATGTCACAGACTAAAATTTTCAATTCAGCTTTCCTAGTTATTACAACATCCACCAACTAACAAACAAATTGTTTCAGTCAGTATTTTATTAACCTTACATATTGTTCTTTTTTCTGTTGTTACCATAAAGATTTTATAATCCACATTATTGAATGCTAGAGGTCTCCAATTTTTATGTCTGTTTTTTCACCCTTTTTCCCTAAAAATTTAATTGTTCCTATATACATTCTTTCATCATTTACTCCCGCTTCAAACCATTCATTCAATACCTTTAAAAAATATTCCTTTTGCCATCCTTCCATGTCCTTATACATTAAATATTCAAGTCTATCTAAACCTGTGGCTGCTTCTATATTTACTGCTTTCAATATATTTTTTAATTCTGTCATTGTAATGTTTTATTCCATTCTCTTATTATCCTCATCAGTTAGGTTTTTTTTTAATTTCCATCCTTT
Organism: Protopterus annectens; assembly: GCF_019279795.1. Lineage (NCBI taxonomy): Eukaryota > Metazoa > Chordata > Ceratodontiformes > Protopteridae > Protopterus > Protopterus annectens. The sequence continues at coordinate 484,790,464 of NC_056744.1, forward strand.
TTTTCTTACAATGTTGCTTATTGAAAATGATTTAAGAACATACCATTTAACTGCATGCATGATTTCTTTTTGTGCATCCACTATACAGCCTTCCTAATTCCTTAACTCTCTTGTTATTCTTATTTTTTCTTTAACCGTTTTCATAGGTTCATAGGTTGGTACTAGGCTATCTGCCCTAAGGCCTATGCAAGCCTAGCCATAGCAATTCCCTGGAAATTTTTTCCCACAATATTTACTTCTCTGGGCCCCTGTCTAGCAGGGAAATAAAACACCTCTGTAAGTCTCAAACCCCGGACCTTGCATACACTACACAATATGAAGTACCACTAAGCCACGGTAAATATCTTGGATATGGTGCTACTTCCTCCCTTTTTCCTTGTAAAAAATATCTTTGTTTAAATAACATTTTTTAAATTTTTTTCTTGATTCATTTCATACAATCTTTATTCTTTTTCTAGAAATGCTTCCTTATTGTCTACTATACATATAAAAACTGGATTACTGATTTCTTTAGTCACTATCTCATATTTTTTGTCCTTTGCCGTTCTAATATCTCTTTTTTATATTTTTCATTTAAACTAATCCACCAGTCTGTCCATTCTTTATGAAATTCTCCCATATTTGTATGTTCTATCCATCGCTGATGTATTATTTCCTTCACTCGCTCATTTAGGCCTCATTCATTAATTCTTTTTATACCTCTGCCTATTCTTATATAACCTATTATTTCTTGAATTTCTATCCAGATTGCTGCATGATCTGAAAAGCCTGTAATGTTTAACTCCCTGGCATAATATATGTTAGCTCTCTGGTACTATAAAGTAATCCCTTTTTGTTCTTAGATTACTCCTGTATGTCCAATATTTGTTTTTCCGCAAAAACATTTTACAGCTTTTAACCATATCAAAAATACATTTTACATCTGTTTTGCCTATGTCTTAAAGTCACCTAATACTATTACTTACATATTTATACTCCTATAATCAAGTATTTTCTTAAACATGATCTCTCTTTGTTTTTGTATAGTATATGCAGAGAGTGCAATTACCCTATATATTTGATTCTTCCATCTAATATCTAATATCTAATATTCATATTCTTCCTAATACTACTAATGTATAATCTAGAATATCTATACATTCTTTTATATAAAATTGCTATACCTGAACAGTTTTTATCTCCTGGGTTCTGTATAACATTGCCCTCCCGTAGTCCAATAACTTATATTCTATCTTCCTCTGTTGTTATTCTTATACCTATTAGTACTATAATGTCCATTTCTAGCTTTTTATACCATTCCAAAATTCCTAGTATTTAATGAACATGCTTTAAACTATTTACATTAATGGCTAGGATGTTTTACTTTGCAAAATAGTGTTTGTTACTTTTATCCTTTCCCTTTCTTATTTTCTCCTATACCTATATTTTTGAAATTATGTTTTCTGTCTTACACTCTTTTTCAGTAGAACTTCTACTTCTGACTTTTTGCATTTATCATCCCCTTCATCACTTGAATTATTCACTTCTTCCACTATTTCCCCTGCTTTACTTTTTATTTCCTTTATATTTTCATTTACTACCAGTCCTATATCAGTCTCAATTATTTTGTGTTGTGTTTCTTCTATATTATCTACCAATGCATCCTCCCTACTTTGTCCTGCTATTTGTGCATCCTTTCCATGATCATTCCATTCCACCCATGGATGCCTTATTTTTTCACACTTTATGCATTTTTTTTACATTTTTTGCTTCATGACCTGTTTTGCCACAAATGAAACATTTCCTTTTATCACAATTGTTGATTAAATGGCTGTCTTTATCACATAAAAACAGTTTTCAGTTGTCCCCAATATTTAACCACTCCCTTATTTCCTTCCACATTAATTATATTCGGCAAATGCATTATTTTGTCATTTTGCATTTTCAGTACAACACCACATTCCTAACCCCCAGTCCACAGACCTCTGTTATTATCATAGATTTTTGTAATGTCAAAAACATCTCTACACACAGTTCTCAAATAGTTTTTCAAGTTGTCTCTTTCAATTTCAGTTTGAAATTGTATAAATATTTTCTTTTCAGCTTCTCTATTAAAAGCCTGCACCACATACATGTTCCAAGGATTTTCATTCCTTCTTTTTTCATACTGCCCTAAAAACTTCTGCATAAACTGTACCTAGTTGAAGAAAATGTCGCAAAAAAGTATCTTTATCAATGCAAAGAAACACTCTTACCTCTCTGGGTTTTACACCCAGTGGTGAAAAATTGTTTTCCCATTTGTCATACCTGTCTAGTTCCTTCTCCTTCTTACTACTTATTCTAATCCAATACTTTCTTCTTACGTCTGCCTTTCTCGCTTCTCATTTTTCACCTTCTTTTACTGTCTGCATGTAGAATTTCTTCACCTCCTTCCTTAATTCCTGCACTTCTTCTTCTTCTTGGATTCTATCCATTATTTCTCCCCACAATGCTGCCTTATCAGCTTTCTCGCTCTCTGGCACACTCTGTTCAATCAATTCTTTTAAGTAGACATCCTGCAACCCTCCTGACTGGAGGGTTGAAATGACACACTCTGGTGTTGCAGATTTGGATACAAATAAATTCTGTTGAAAAAGCACTTCCAAATCTTCCATATCCACTTCATCTCCTTCATTTTGCCTTTTACATGCTATATTATTTACTTTTCTCTCAATCCTCTGTACCCTGCTTTATCTCCAACTCTTCTTCCGCTACAGCTACCATCTCAGCTGTTCGAATAACAACTTCTTTCACTTCAAAAATACAAAAAACATTCTTTGTTTCCTCCAGCTTTGCTTTTCTGCTTCCTGCTTCTCCAAACTGCCTTCTTGCCTAGATGGGAAGACAGGAAGCATCACACAGAATTGTGTCCCAGTACGCTAGAAAACAGTAGGAGAAGTTCCCTGGTGACCTGGCCATTTTTCCCCTAATTAGTATGATTACCACCTCTGGTCTCCCCTGAAAAGAGGCTATTGCCCTACTGGGACTAACCTAGTCAACAAAATGTAAATACATAAATAAATAAATAATCTCTGCAATCAGTTCTGGCCATCATTAAAGAGACTCTCTATATTGTGTACTTAAAGCTAAACTACGGAATTACACTCCCCTTACAGATTAGAACAAAAAAATAAAAAATATTTTTATCAAAAGCTGGAAAACTACATAATGGCCACTTGATCCTGCTCCAGTAATATGGGATGACCTGAACTAACTTTACTAGTTTTAAGATAAATCTCCTAACTCTCACTCCTATATTATTATTTAATGACAGAATATCTTTAACCTATAAAAAAAATCTTAACTTTATTTCCTTCTTCCTAATTATTAAGAATCTTACAACACCCGCTCTTACATTTCTAAACTACCCTCAGACTTTATGCTTTGGATACTAAAATTATCTACTCTACTCTCACTAAAATGTTTGTGGTGTACCATAAATGTAAATATTTATACCTGCACAAACTATTATTGTATGAAACACATACAGTGTTGCTATTTCTGTATAATTTTACTGTATACAAGTAGCCTGATCCTCTCGGTCCTTAATGGTATAGAAGGCAAGGCATAGACCTCCGCCTCAGAAATCTATAAGATACTGAAACAAGGAAATCATGATTATAAACTATGTCTATAATAGCTAAAAGAATGGCAACGGTTTGCCAAAATTAATAGATATGGATCAGTGTGGTTTTGTGGAAGGCAAATATTTGAAAACATTAATAGAACAATGATGATCTAGAGGGAAGCAGAATGTTAGAAAATACCACTGTTGTTGATGGGTCCTGATGGAGGGAAAACATTTGACAGAGTAAGGTGGGATTTTATGAGTAGAGCAATGGAAGCATTTATATTCCTTGATACAATAATAAGGTTAATTAGCAGGATATATGAGATATCAGAGGCAAAAACATTAAAGTTAGAGGGTTCCTCTCTAATAAGTTGTGTCTGAACAGAGGAACCAGGTAAGGGCGTCCTTTTCCCCTTTGTTGTTTGTGTTATATTTAGAGCCATTGGCAAAGAAAATAAGGGACTCAGAAAATTAATGATATAATTGGTATGGTAATCAAGAAAAGTTGACTTATTTGCAGATGATATTCCTTTGTACCTGATAAAACCAGAAAAGGACATCTCAGCATTGTGGAACATTCTGAGACAGTTTCAAGATTTTGGGGGGGATATAAAATTAATGAAGACAAAACAAAGGCTATAGCTGTAATCTATGCACCTACACATGAATTGCTTCAGCAATACCCACATTTAAGGGGACATGATAAAATAAAGTATTTAGGAGTATGGGTTAAAAAGGATTCTGCTATGGCAACTAAAGATATGTGGAAAAAGACTAAACAAAAGATAATATAAAAATTGAGAAACTGAAAACTCCTTTTTATTGAGATGGACAGCAAGATATAAGCTGTGAAAATGTTTTTAATCCATTTAGTATTATATACAGGTCAGGCATATTTTTTATCAACCGGAGGACATTAATTAATAAAATGTTGAAGGATTTTATCTGGGAGGAAAAGGGCAAGGGTCAAGTCGGACAAACTGATCCTTCTAATAGAACAAGGTGGTTTAGGATTACCTGATGTGAAGGGATATTTTACAGCTACACAGTTAAGGCTCACATACATAACACAAGCAGAAAGCTATAACTCAAAGTGGAAAGGGATGATGATGACACGGAGAAAATTCAAAACATAAGGAGATAGTTGGATTTTGGATGCAGATCCTTATGGAGCATAACAACAGCCATACAGAATATTACATTTATAAAGTATAGAAGGTATTCTCTAAAAACTAAGCTAACTCAAGAATGAAGAATAGGCAAGAGGGTGCTGGAATTTCCTGGAGAAAACTGACAAAGGAATCAAGGTATTGGGAGCAAATAACTTGCGAGAGAAAGGTAATAGAGTGGGAAGAAACAAGAAGACATATGGACTGCAGGCCAGAGAATGCCTTCCTTATCAAGGATAGGTAAGAGAGTGTAGGCAAAGAGAAAAGGATAGATGAATCCTAAGTGAAAGTCTGCTCTGGTAGAGGTAGAGGTTTTAGTTGGATCTAGAGCAGAAGCTGCTGTTAAAAAAGAGATAATTAGTAGAGCATATAAACTATTGCATGATAACTATAGGAATCAAACAAGAGGAGGTAAGAAATTACTGGGACTGGATTAGCAATTCACAAGGAGACAATAGGAGGACATATACATGGCTAATAAATATGCAACAAAGTCTAGAAGATTTAGGATTATTGGCTGGAAGAGTTTGCATAAGTATTTTTATACCCTAAGCAGACTGCAAAGAATTTTTCCTGAGGTAGATGTCAAATGTTGGAAGGGATGGAGAAGAAAGAGATAACTGGAAACATATGTTTTGGGAATGTAATGAGTTGACAGCCTTTAAAAATTCCCTCAGAGTACTCTATCAGAAATATTTGGTGAGCAAATGGGTGTAACAAACAGAATGATTTTTTGAGCTGGGATACAAGATCTGAATTGCCTAGACATAGTAAGGCCTTATTAAGTTTAATTCTGTTGGCTGCCAGGAAAAAATAATTGCTAGAAAATGGAAATCAAAGTCTAAACCAACTATTGAAGTAGTGTATGTTGTGACAGAGATAAAATAATTGGAAACAGGACCTTTAGAAAGAGGTATGAGCAAATTACATAGAAAAATGGAAACTGTGAAATAATACATGCATAATAATGTTTTGGAGGAGGAGGAATGAGGTTTAAGGGAAGGCAGGGATTGATCAATTTATGTAATGTTGCCTTAAGGATAATTGTATATAAAATATATATGTGATGTATAACGTGATGTATAATGTTTGTAACTGTGAACATGCTGGCATTGTTTTTCTTTTATATAAATGTATGTTTGCCTATGTCTTAAGTGATAATTCAATAAAGATTTTAAAAATGTAATGAATAAAGGGACAGTGATTCCAGTATTTTCTGGTAGCTTATAATATTTAAGCCAGTGATTTACTTACTCAGGAACCTCTGTGATCTTTCTAGCCCTTTGATACATCTGGTGAGGTACATTCCAGTAAATAATTGTTCAAATTAATGTTGAATGTAAGTGGGCAATGCCCTTATTAGATCTGGATAACATTCCTTTGGTAATCCTTTGCATGAAGTAGACAGGCTTTCTGACTAAAGTCAAAAAGTCAAAAAAGTCAAAAGTAACTTTATTGTTATTTAGATCTACACAAGTGTAGATTAAATGAGATTCTGTGCAATCAGCTCATTATAGGACAGACAAAAAAGAAATCACATACATAGAAAGACATAATTTAAAACAACATATAATAATACTACCACCATCTTATAAATCAACTCTACACTCAGGTATATAGCTACATATATTTCTAGAAACACGCACTTGTTAAGATACTAAAAATATACATCTAGCAGCAAAGATCAAGTAATAGTATTGCACATGAACCATGCACCGCATTATGGGGAACAAGCACATAGCAGTAGCAGCTGAAGAAAAAATATTGCACCTGGGTTAGTAGTATAACTTATAATGGTTGGCTGGGCTTAATAAATAATAGATGAAATAATATCACACAGTGAATGGGAAGTCCCAACTTCCTGACTTGTCAGTGATCAGACCTAATGTCTTTGAATCTAGTTGTCCTGCATTGAATACTCCGGTATCTTTAACCCAATGGCAGGCTCATAAACAGACTGTTTGCAGGATGAGTTGCATCATTTAGTATTTTGGTGTCATTACAGAGGAGGAATCATCAACCTGGATTCCAATGTCTTTAACAATATTCTCATTTTGGAATGGAGTATTCTCTGTGGTATACTGCTGGTGGAGAGGTTGTTTAACAAATATGACAACATTGCACTAACTAACATTTAATTTAAACCCAATCTTAGTACTTAAGGAATTTACAATCCTAAAAAGACCATGGAGGCAGCCAAGAATTTAGACAGTATGCAGAAACTTTGGAACAAGAGGTGCAAGCCATCCTTGGCAAAGCAAGTAGGAATCTCAAGCATCTCAGCCCATATTGACACATACTGGATTCCCATGGAATGACACCAACTATTTAGCCAATTCTTGAAGCCCGTTGTCTAATCTTCTTACCTAGGCATCATTCTTGGAGAATTAAGGATTCTGCTTAGAACCAGAGTCTTGCCTGCATTTGTGACATACATGGAGATTTCTAATAAGTCTTTCTGCATATCCCTCAGGGTTTTGCATTCTGAGTTTTTCACCCACCATATGAGCAATCACCATGTTAATTTTCTAACACATTCCACTGTTTTGCATTAGTTTAACAGTTCATAATTCTCCTGGCCTCCTTCAATCATTGTAGATCAAAACTGCAATAATGCTCCTTGCTTCCAGAATTTTGCCAAGTTTTGAATTTTATAATCCACTCATGGAAGTTGACTATCACTGAAATGTTTCACCATTCTGAACATAGCTTTTACTGTCTTAAAAGACAGATCAAAGAATGGCTCCTTACCCATATTTATGGCAGTCCTGAGGTCCATGGCAACTAAACCTAAAGGTTGTATGACTTTATTCCAAAAGAAATGATGTTCTGAAAGATCTTTAAACAACAGAAATGCACCAAATGCTTTTTTGTTATTTTACTTTCCAAAGTTCACTGAAACAGTAACTGTCAATGATTCCTTAGGTGGGAGCCTTTCCACTTCCATTCTTCCTAGTTAAAAAACATTACTTCTCACAATGGTAGTGTATATCTGTTTGTCTCTATCTTCTTTCATGACATCACCATGTTCTGACAGCATCTCAGATCTCTTTCCCAAGTTAGGTTGATTTCTATCTTCCAACATGGTGAATTTCAGCATACATGAAGTAAGCAATACTTGCTTCTTTGCCTGAATACCACCAGCAGAATGAACTGCTTCCAAGGACATTACTTCTTATTCTGTCTCTACAGCAACATTCTCCATAACCCAACACCATGGCATGCTACTGTCAGATTCAGGTTCCCCATACATCTGAATTAACACTGCTGAACCCAAGCCACCAGCTTCTCCAACACATGCTCCTTTCTCATTCCAACAACGCAATCAGCACTGGCCTCTGCCGTCTTGGAAACTTCCATATAAAAGTAGTAGATATTTTATTAAACATTTTCCTAAACATACCATATATATCACAGAATGACAAACCTAGACCCTAACTTTTATATACATTTATTTTTCAATGTATATCTCAATCATTTCTGCAATTTACTAATAGTGTAACTCTGTTCCTATTCTTCATAATGCAAAACATCACCATACTTCAACCAGATTAACTATAAATAATGTATTTCAACCAGATTAACCGTAAATAATGGACAACTGGGTTGCAATTAGGATAGCACCAACACATCACATGATTCATTCCCAAATCCACTAACACAGGAGCATTCACTTTCTCTTGTACCATATCTTAATAGGTTCATATGTTCATAAGTGTGTACTAGGCTAATGGCCCTGGGGCCTTTACAACCTAGCCATAGAATTACCCTGGCATAGTGCCACCCGACCCTAGGTTCCCAGTGCCTCTGTCAAGTAGAGCCACTAGAGTTATCCCCAGGGTGAATTTTCTGTTTCCCTTCCACTCATCAAGATTTCTCTTGAAGAGGGTCAGCGAGGTGCTCTGCTTGACATGTATGGGAAGCCTACTCCACAGCATGGGCATTCTCTGGGTTATGAACCTGTCCCTCCAGCATGTTCTGTTAATTGTGGTAATGAGGTTGAGGTCTCTGGAGTGTGTGGTGTGGAGGGATTTGGATTTCTTTAGATGTAGCATTTCTAACAGTGCTGGGTCAGACATGGCTTTGTAAGTCAAGCAGAGATTGCCTCTAAGTAGGTGATATGAGACAGAGAACAGTTGGAGTTTTTTGAGTCTGTCCATATAGGACAAGTGTTTAAGGCCTGGGATCCTCTTTGTGAGGTACTTTTGTGGCCTCTCCAGTTGTTGCAGGTGTCTAATGCAGTACATGCCAAATGGGGCATTGTACTTGATGATTGGCCTAATGAGAGAAGAGTAGAGGGAGACAATGACCTCTTTCTTCCTGGATGCAAAATCCTTAGCAATGAGATGTGCCACATAGAAGGACTTTCTAACCACAGTGGCAATGTGGTGATCAAAAGAGAGGTTGCTGTCAAACTGTGTTCCCAGATCTCTTATAAAGCCTTCTGTGTTCAGTGGACTACCTTCAATGTGGAAAACCCCATATGAGTCCGCATTCAAAAAACATGTATTCTATTGCTTCTATCCCCCACAGTCAGCACAAAGAAGCCTTTCTTGTAACACTTTATATTTCATTTGAGTTTGTCCAGCAATCTGCAATGCTTTAACCTCAAAGCAAAGTCTCATAATGGATTGTTCCAACACGCATCCATCTACAATGTCTTAACACTACTTTTCTCTAAATTTCAGGTAAATTTTCCCAACCCATAACATCCTAATATCTTTTATCACCTCATTATACCATTTCATCATACATTTATTTTTCAAATCCCATACTACTTTTTAGCTATATATCTTTTTTTCAGGTCATAAGAGATCCAAACTTTCCCTCCTATTTTAGCCTTTTTTATGTTACTCAATGCTTACCACAAGCCCTCACATCATAACAGTAATGTTGTTGTGTCTTTCGGCTTTTCCTGGTTAGGGGTCGCCACAGCGGAACTCCGGTCCGCTAATGAGTGGCAGTTGATTGTTATGTGCCGAGTTGCCAGCCCTGATGCACAACCTTCAACGAAGGTATGCCCATTCACGTATGTCTCCACGCAGAAGATGCTCTAGCTGAGAATCGAACCAGACAGCATCTTACTGTGAGACGACAATGCTACCGCAGCACCACCACCGCATAAGTGCTCCAAACCTTCTTTCCCTTCCATCAAAAGTTGCACTAAGTAATATATTTGCAAGGAAGTCAGATGAACCACATTATTAACCATCTGCAACCTCCTTTAGCCAAGGTCTTATATAATATGCCTCTTTTAATTGGATTAATTCTGCTGTCCTATAATGAATCAAAAAATCTCATATAGCTGTACTTTCAAACGTTGTGGTAAAAAATAAACATGCTCAAAATTAACTAACATTTTCCTATCAACACTTCTTAATCAGACATTTCTTTCTCTATGTTGTCCAATCATTTTTGATGTATTAACAGACTCTATTTGTTGAGTGAAAAGAAATTTCCCACTTATTGTTTGTACTACTTTCTCCCATAGTGAATGTCTAAAATTCCTTTGCATTCAAAGTAATTTCTATATTCCCATACCACTGATACCACCCAAAAACATGTTGAGTCTTTCGGCTTTTCCCAGTTAGGGGTCAGCACAGTGGAACTCTGGTCCACTAATGATTGGCAGTAGATTTTTACGTGCCGAGTTGCCGGCACTGACGCACAACCTTCAACGAAGGTACGCCCATTCACGCATGTCTCCACACAGAAGACGCTCTAGCTGAGAATCGAACAGGACAACGTCTTACTGTGAGGCAACAACGCTACCGCAGCATCACCACCGCAGTTCACTGTACCACCCAAAAACATATTTATCCCAATTCTTCACTAACTACAGCAAACACCCCTTTTACTAAATCCACATTCTTAGTTAATAATAAGAAATTATCTGTGTAACTCACTGGTACAGGAAGTGAAAGTTTGTCTCCCAATGTACACCATAAAGGCATAGTTCTATTCAATATCCTTTTTACCACTGCACTAATAATTATCTCAAAAAACAGCTGAACTTAGTGGGCAGCCTTGCCTCGCACCTTTTTTTCCATTTTAATGCTTTCCCTAACTCTCCATTAATTGATGGTGTTTCCTAGGAATGCTCATACACTAGTCAAATAAAAGTAACAATTTTTTTCACAAAAAACATACCATTTCACTCTGAACATGCAACCATGATCTGTATTATCTTCATACAAATAAGATTCCCCTCCAACCCTTCCTAAAATAAGAGTATAAGCTGATGTAAAAACAAAACGAGTAGATTAGTAATCCGTTTCCCTTTTACCTATCCCAAATATTTTAGGTCTAACTGTCTTCATTACCACAGAATCCAACCTCAGCTGTAAAATCTTACCCAACACTTTATAATCTGAGTTGATGAGTCAAAGGAGTCTGGTGGTTTTAAATCCCTTCTATTCTTCTTTTTACATACAAATTTCAACTTACTTCTCAAAATGGCCAGGATTCAGAAACAGGTCCTGCTGCAAGTGGTAAGGCAACAGTAACAAAAAGCCTATCAGCATGATCACAGAAAACAGAGACTCAGGGACATATTATCCACACTGAGGAAAGACCTAATTAATGACTAACTTGCGTATTCATAGGTTCATAGGTGTGTACTAGGCTAACAACCAGTACAACAACAAGGGCCTTTTTAAGTCTAGCCATGCATCCCAAATCTCTGGCAAGTTCTGGTACCCTTGATAAATGTAAGCAGGAGCTTGGGAGGTTAAACATTTACAAGCAGGGGCCTGGGAGTTGAACCATTTACAGGCTTCCTGTGTCCATAAGAGACATAGGTGCCAAACTAGGAATAAATTTCCTGTTCCCCATCCAATTGTCCATGTTGCACTTGAATTGGGTAGGGAGGAACTCTGATTCACATAGATGGGGAGCCTGTTCCAGAGAAGGGGTAGTCTCTGGGATATATACCTGTCTCTCCAGCAGGTCCTATTTATACCACAGGGAAGGTTTATGTCTTTAGAACAGGTAATTCTGGTGCTGTTTGTATTGTGGATCTGCAGGTGGGGTCTGACAATGCCTTGTATGACAGGCATAGATCTCCCCTCAACATCCTGTGGAAGACAGAATACAGGGATAGGGCCCCTGAGACAGTCTGCATAGGACATGTTACTTATGCCCTGTGTTCTTTTAGTAAGGAACCTCTGTGGACATTCCAATTGTTGGATATGCCTGGTTAGGTACATACCAAAGGGACCATTGTACTCAATGATAGGTCTGATGAATGCCAAATACAGTAGAACAATATCTTCCTTGGACCTAGATGACATACATTTGTTTATAATTTGCACAACATAGAATGATTTCCTCACTACTGTAGACATGTCATGGTCAAAGGCTAGATTACTGTCTATGCGTGTTCCCAAATCCTTGACTACTGAGCCAACTTTTAGGGGTGTGCTGTCAATATGATAGTTACCAGGGGTGGATGACTTCCTATACAATACTATTATGCATTTCTTTGCATTTAGTTTTAGTCCATGGCTCTGACATCAGTTGTCTGTCTGTCTCAGCCCTTCCTGAAGAACATTTGTGTCAGTGGGCGATTCAATAACAACTCCTAATTTGCAATCATCTGCAGATTTAGTCAGCCAGAGGCCATTGACATTTGCCTTGACTTCAAAGAAGTAAATTCCAAAAAGGAGTGGGCCCAGAACAGATCCCTGAGAGACTCTGCTTGTGACTGGCCTCTTTGTAGAGGTGGACTCTCCAATTTTAAGTCCCTGTGTCCTGTCTGTGAGCCAGCTGGCTATCCACCAGGTGACATAGGGGTTTGTCCCTAACATCTTAAGTCTGTCAACAATGCCCGAGTTGGGTGTTGCATCAAATGCCTTGGCCAGGTCAAGGTATGCAATGTGAACCACTTTTTCCTCATCCATTGCTTTGGTGACCTTCACAAAGAAGTCCGCCAGGCTGAGTAGGCATAACCTGCCCTTGATTTAACCGAATTGGGTTGGGTACAGTGTCTGGAGGTTTCCTATGTCACTAGTGATCATTTTTATGATAATTCTTTTCATGGCCTTGCATATGAGACTAGTGAGACTTATGGGTCTGTAGTTTCCAGGGTCTGTAGATGCCCCACCTTTGTGCAGAGGGATGACTGTCTCTGCTCTCCATTCATGAGGCATGAAGCATGTGTGGAGACTACAGTTAAATAGCAATTCCAGAGGCCCTGATAGGTCATGTTTCATGCTGTTTAGAAGGCATCCTGCGATATTGTCTGGGCCCATTGATGCAGTCAGTGTTCTTGGCCTTAGAGACAGAGCATGTTCCCTAGTGATAGCAGGGGGAGTTATATTTGATGGTATTTCCTGAGGGATGTTTGAGGGGGAGACAGGTTGGAACTGAATTTGTCAGCCAGTAGGTTTGCTATATTTCCTGGCTCAGTATAGGTGGCTCCATTTGGAATGTGCTCTGCATACAATTGTGTATTGCCTTTGAGGTTGCTGACAAAGCTAAAGAGTGCCTTGTGGTTGTATTAGCCTGGGAGACCAAATTTACCTCAAATTTAGCTTTGATATAATTTATTTGTTTATTTGTCCTCTGAGTTAGTTGTTTAATTTGATGACAGTGCTTTTATCCTGCTGCACCTCCTAATTTTTTGCCATGATTTTCTTCCTTCTGTTATACAGCCTACTGATGTGATTCCACCAGGGCGGTCTGTTTTTTGAGTTAGTTCTGTACTTCTTCCTAGTGGGTGCAGCTGTCTCCATGCAGCCATTAATATGGTTGTATAGGGTTTATGTGAGCAGTTTTGCATAGGCAGCAGTGTTCTCAGGGTTTATGGGGGCTTGATATTTTGCCAGGTTATCACTTAATAGTAGGAAGTTAGCCTTAGAGTAGTTCCTCAATATTCCATGGCTAGCTGGGGTTCCACATTTTATTTTTACTTTAAAGGAGAGCATTTTGTTATCTTTCCTTACCAGAGAAGAAATTACACTAGGGGTGTGCAGCACTTTCCCATATTAGTGAGGACTAGATCCAGTATGGTTGCACTCCTGGCTGGGGTATTGACAATCTTGTCCAGGGATTTTGTGTTTACAAAATCTAGGAATCTCTATACCTGTATGTTTGGTGTTGTATATGATTCCCAGTTAATAGTGAGGTAATTAAAGTCACCCATGAATATGGTATCTGGTTGGCTGGTGAGTGTTTCCAATAAGTTTAAACGCATGGTACGGGTTTCCTGGGTCATAGAGGGGGACCTATGGCTTGCAAGGAAATTGTATTGGATTGTGTTTATGGTGATTTGAACATTTAGAAGCTCAAGTGCATTGTCCTGTTTTACCAGCCTTGAGGTATATTTATTTTTTATGTAAATCAAGACACCTCCACCTTTAGACCCTGTCTGTGTAGTAGTTGGTGTAAATGTGTAGAAGGCATTATAACCTTGTACTGTTGGTGTGTGTTATGCAGCTTTATACCATGTCTCAGTGACCACACAGATGGCAGCATACTGTCGCATGAAAAGAGCTTCTAGAGAGTGGATTTTTTTGTTTAGACTCTTAGCATTGAGCAGTAACACCTTTGGATTTTCTTGGTTTTGATTTGCTGTTGGAAGTACTGCTGTTGGCATTGCGTAAAAAAGGCACTATGGGAAGGACAGTGTTTTACCAAATATTCAAAAGCCTAGAGGGAAGAGGTGTTGACCATACCTGGCAAAGCAGCGTATTCTGTTAACCATCTCCTTCCATGCTGACAAATATTGCACCCCCTTAGAATGACACCAGAAACTAAGCCAATTGTTAAAGTCAGTTATCTTTTGTTTGTATTGTGGCATCATCCTCGGAGAAGATAGAATGCTGCTCAGTGCTAGGCTTATACCAACCATGAGATGTGTCTGTATGTGCTGATCTGGGTGTTGCTTTGAAACAGCGCATTCAGGGCTGCTGAGGGTGTTTGCTATATGTACTTTGTCTAAGAGGTCTTTGGGGTTTATTAAAGTTACATTTAAGTGCCTCAGTATATGTGGTATATTGGTTTATGTGTCTACTTTGAATTGGTTGTGATGTATGCAGTATGTGTACTACTGTACGGACAACCTCATTGACATTAAGGGTGCTTGTATGTGAGAGCTTTGCCTCCAGTGACATTGTGTAAATACATCTCTCGCATACCATATCAATTTGTTTGAGAATTAACTGGTTGTCAGTAAATGTGAGGCAACTTCTACATTGCCTCAGGATGCCAATATCCACCAAGTTGTTAACAGGGATAGTGGGAAAATTCATATCCATGGCAACAAACCCTTTTTTTATTGATTAGACATTTGCAGTGAGATTATAAATTAATTGAATAAAAGCCTGGAAAAAACACCACAATGAGAATCACTTCCTCATTTAATAGAGACAAACAAACAAGTAAACAAATAAAATCCAAGCGTTCTAGTAAAAGATGAGCGCTTTCGGCTCTTCAGCCTTCATCAGATCTAAAAATAAGCTCTATTAACTTGTTTAAAAACATAGTCCCATCCAATCAGACGTTTGTCATTTAGTGACATCATACTGAGTAGGTGGTTTTTGCAGCTAGAGCTATAGCTTTAAGATGTTAAAAAGTGTGTTACACCTACTCAGTATGATACTTTTATTCAGTTTTCACATTTTATCCAAGAACTGCCTTTAGCTGTTATAAGGTGCTTTGTTTGTTTTATTTACTTAAATTAGAATATAAATTAATGTCAGGAGTATCTGGTTTACAACTCTTGGGGGCAGAGTTTATCATTGCAAACTAGTTGTCCTGTGTGCAACTAGGTACTGGCAAAATTTTAATGGTGCTTTTACAGGAAAATTTTCAACTCAGGGTGTCTGTGGCTATACAGGACACTGCCAAACAGGGGAAACAAATAAGTAGAACCTAATGAGTTATGGATAAATTATTTAGGCAGATATTCTGAAGTTTGAAACAAACCAAGCAGTACTTTCTAAAAAGAAAGCATTACCTTGTCAAGAATGATTCAAAGAGGGGAGTCACCTGAATGGCTACTAGTGTTGGTCTCACCACAGCTTTACACTGCTGAGATACAATGCTTCTTTGCTTCTTCCCTCACCAGAAACAAAACAGTAGCAACAATCTCTAGATGAGAAGCAGGGAACAGCCTTGTTTGGTGATCCACATTATTGTCCCAGATGATTTAAGGGTCTGTAGCCTTGTTGTAGCCTTTTCATGGCTGATGTCTTAAATAGCAACCAGACCAATCAGGAAGGTCAAGCACAGACACTCACTTCCCAACCAGAAACAGTCAGGAATCTATGCACTCTGCTCCTTCTCTCACCAGGAGCAAAATATAAGCACAGATTCCAGGTTGGCACCAATGAAGTAGTTATTACACTTTCCAGTGATCAGCAGTCCCCAGGAAATAACATCCTTATGCACCATCTCTCCCAAGGAGCAAAATAGAAGCACTAATCCCAAGATGACTACTGAGAGACAGAATGTTGCCTCTCCAATAATTGGTGGTTTTGGAGTAGATGTTGCAGATTTTAAAGGTAAGATGGCTGCAGTGTACACTAAGCAGGTAGATATGAAAAAGGGGGTAACTTAAGGTTTAACTCTCTAAGTGGAGAGTTACTAATTAGGGGTGTAGACAATTTTTTTTCAATTTGCACTCTAAGGTCTGTTACTGCTACTGTTGCACTGCCCCATGCATCCATGCTGCCCTGCAAAATTTAGTCTTCTGAGATGTCCACAGTCACTCTTAACTGGCATTTAGTAGCAGTGATTCATTGCAACAAGCCTCTGTACCACATCAAGGTAGCCAGTTTCACAGAGGTCCATTCATACCATACACACACACACACACACACACACACACACACACACACACACACACACACACACACACACACACACACCTCACCTACACACATACACACACATTCCCCTACATACACCCGACACACACCCCACACCACCCCACACCACACACACACCCCACACACCACACCACAAATACACACCACACCACACCACACACACACACACTCCAAAGTACATAGGCTGCTAACTGCTCTGGTTTTGATACCTTAAAATAGTAGCCTAAACAATACACACACTCCACCCCACACCACACACACCACACCACACCACACCACACCACCACACCACATACACCATACAGCATACACACCCACACCATACCACATACACCCCACACCACACCACACACACCGCACACCACACCACACACACCCCACACCACAAAGGCTGCTAACTGCTCTGGTTTTGACACCTTAAATCTAGCAGCCTAAACCATTTGCAATAAGCAGCCCACAATCCAGTCCAAAGGGAAGCTATCTGGGCTGGGCTGTTGGCTGCTTTGGTTTATGCATTTAATGAAAGCCTAAACCATTTGCAGGAGGCAACCCACAACTCAGTCAACAGGGGCAGACAGCATGAGCTATTCACTACAACAAGCCCTTCTACCACATCTAGGTAGCCAGTCACACAGAGATCCATTCACACAACCCCACACCAACCCCTCAAAGGTCTATTCACACCACCACAGTGAATTTAAGCATATAATACAACAGGAACTTACAATATGCATGGTTATTAAAACTGCAGTGCTCAAATAGCCACATGAAACAGATTGCAGGGTGCAAAACAGTGAAACTCTGCAACTAATAACAGCAAAATGTTAACTTTCTGAGTTTATAAGACCAATACTTAATCTGTCACTATTTTTGGGCCTTTGCTCCCCACCCATCATGTTTGATTTTGTGCAGACTTCATATACCTCAGAAAATGCATGGTAACACAGATCCAGTTATTCTGGCAACTTTTTAAGTTTATAACACTGATATTTAAAATAAGCCCTATTCTTAAATGGACGGTAACAGAGATACGGTTATTCTACCAACCAAACAGAAAATACATGCTAGCACAGATCCAGTTATTCTAGCAACTTTCTAAGTTAAGATAAATATTTAAAATATGTCCATATTATTGGATCTATGCATATACACACACACACACACACACACACACACACACACACACACACACACACACACACACACACACACACACACACACACACACACACACACACACACACACACATAAATGAGGGACACAGATGGAGCCCCTGGGACAAATTTGTGGTTTCCCATCCACTCATCAAGGTTGTGCTTGAAGAGGGTGAGCGATGTACTTTGTTTGACGTGTATGGAGAGTCTATTCCAGAGACAGGGCAGCCTCTGAGAGACAAACCTATCTCTCCAGCAGGTTTTGTTACTGTCGCATATTAGATTTAAGCCTTTCAACTGGGTAATGCGCGAGGAGTTAGACTTATGGATATGGAGCATCTCTAGTAGAGCAGGGTCTGAAATTGCCTTGTAGGTGAGACACAGCTCACCGCTGAGCAATCTGTATGATACTGAGTAAAGTGATAGTGATTTGAGCCTGTCCACATAGGATAGGTGTTGGAGGCCATGGATTCTCTTTGTGAGGTATTTCTGTGGCCTTACCAGTTGGTGCAGGTGTTTGGAGAGGTACATACCAAACTGGGCGTTGTACTCAATTATTGGCCTAATGAGGGAGGAGTACAGAGAGGTAATAACCTCCTTTTTTCTGGATGCAATCCCTTTACTTATGAGATGAACCAGTTAAAATGCTTTTCTGACCACTGCCGGTACATGATGGTCAAATGTGACATTGTTGTCAACCTGTGTACCCAGGTCTCTCACCACAGGTTGTGTGCTTAGGGGATTGCCATTGAAGTGGTAATTAGTAGGGGCCATGTTTTTGCTGAATGGTATGACTTTGGCACCAATCGCTTGTTGCTATGAGACCCTGTTGTAATATGTTAACATCATTTGGGAGTCAATGACAGCACCCAACTTACAGTCATCCACAAACTTGGTCAGCCACAGGCCTTTTGTCTTTACCTGGACCTCTGAGAAGTAGATTCCAAACAGTAGGGGTCCCAGGATAGAAACCTGGGGAAGACCACTAGTGACAGGTCTGCTGTCAGAGGTGAAGGCACCTATTTTGACCTTGTGGGTTCTATCGGTGAGCCAGTTGGCCACCCACCTGATGAGATCAGGATTTACGCCAAGTTTTGTTAGCTTTTTGATGATGCCTGAGTGGGGGATTATGTCAAAAGCTTTGGCCAAGTCAAGGTAAGCTGTATGTACTGACTTTCCCTCTTCCAGTGCCTTGGTGACAGTCTCAAAAAAGCCAACCAGGTTCAACAGACAAGATCTGCCCTTGATGAATCCAAACTGGGTGGGGTCAAATGCTTGGAGATTGCCTATGTCCTTGTTTATAAGGTCCATAATAATATGCTCCATGGACTTACAGCTCAGACTTGTCAAGCTAATGGGGCGATAGTTTCCAAGGTCAGTAGTGGCACCACCTTTGTGCAAACTGATGACAATGGCAGTTCTCCACTCTGCTGGAATGAAGCCTGTACTTAGCCTATGGTTGAATAGAGTGCTCAATGGTGAGGCTAGTTTTTGTTGGAGATGGTGCAGAATACAGCCTGGGATACTATTAGATCCCATGGAAGCTGTGTTCTTTGCCGTGGATGGGGCCTTTAATGTTTGATCTATGGAGATGTGATGTGCAGGACAAATATCATGGACATCAAGTGGGCCTTTGGGGGGACAGGGGGTGAAGTTTGCACTGAACCTATCTGCTAGCAGGTTGGCTAAGTCAACAGGATCAGTGTAAGTGGTACCGTTAAGAACTAATTTGCAACAAACCTGGGCTTTGGCATGGAGGTTCCTGACATAACTGAAAAAGGCTTTATGGTTAGCCTTTGTTTCAGAAGCTAGTTTCGATTCATAATTGGGGTTGAAGGTTTTCACTAGTGATCTAATTTGCTTGCTGAGGCAAAGGAGTGAGCTTTTCCAACTGGGAATTTGTTCCTTTTTACCCATAGACAACAGTTTCTTCCTTTTGTTGTAAAGCCTGTTGATAGAGGATGTCCACCAGACAGGTTTGTGTTTCCTTGAGGAGCAGGTTTTAGTTCTGTTGGGTATGGCTGAGTCCATGCAGACTTAAATACGTGCATGATGTGGTGGATTTTGGCACCTGACAGACAACTGACCGTGATCTTTTCCTTGTGGAGCCTGGTGAAGGGTCATCAGTGTGTCTCACAACTAAGTCGCCAATGACTAGTATGTTTGGTTTATTGTTATGCCTTATGGGCTGTGTGAGTTTATTGTTATGCCATATGGGCTGTGTTTGTGAGACACTGGTGTGTTGTCTGGTGTCTGTGATGTGTTTGGTGCTGTGTATAGAATGTTTGTGAGTGTGTTTTGGAGGTCTCTGTAAAAACTTACCTAAACAGCAGAGACCTCCAAAACACACTTCAACACTTAAGAGCAAGCAGCAAGGCAAAATAAGGTAATTAAGTAGGAATAACACAATTACAGTAAAAGCAGCTGAATAAAGTGTATTTTTTTTTTTTTTTTTTTTGAGTGGAGAGGGAAGAAACTGAAGATAATGCAGGATTGATAAACTAAGGGGGTTGGCCTTCCCAAATGCTCTCTCTGTACACAGTAGAATGAGCTGATGATATGGGACTGGGAAGAGTGTCCAAAATCAAAGAAGCAAGGGGGAAGTCCTTCCTAAATGATCAATCACACTGTGCTCAGTACAGTAAGCAAATGAGATGGGACTGGGAGGAGTGTCCAAAATCAAATTTCCAGCAGGGGCGGGCAAGTTATGATCAGTGACATGCTCATAATCCTTTATATCCTGTCTGACTTTACTAAATAAAGTCCTCAAATATGTCTTAATAAAAACAACAATTGTTTCATAGGTTCATAGGTAGGTACTAGGCTATTGGCCCTAGGGCCCATACAAGCCTAGCCAAAAAATGTACCCTGGCTTTCGCCACCCAAGAAAATTATTTTCCTGTGCCCCTGTGAACAGAGCCACAGAAGTGATCCCCGGGGTGAATTTCCCATCCAATCATCAAGATTTTTCTTGAAGAGTGCTAATGAGGAACTCTGTTTGACATAGATAGGTAGTCTGTTCCAGAGTATGGGAAGTCTCTGGGACAGGAATCTATCCCTCCAGCATGTTCTGTTTATTGTGGTGACAAGGTTTAGGTCCCTAGAGTGTGTAGCTCAGAGGGATTGGGATTTCTTTAAGTGGAGCATGTCCAACAGCTCTGGGTTTGACATAGCTTTGTATGTTAGGCAGAGATCGCCCCTGAGTAGGCGATATGCGATGGAGTAAAGCTGTCGTTTTTTGAGACGGTCTGCATAGGGCATCTGTTTGAGGCCAGTAATCCTCTTTGTGAGGTATTTCTGTGGTCTTTCCAGTTGTTGTAGATGTCTTGTGAGGTACATACCAAAAGGGGTGTTGTACTATATAATGGGTCTAATGAGTGATGAGTAGAGGGGAACAATGACCTCTTTTTTTCTGGATGAGAATCCTTTTGTGATGAGATGAGCCATGTAGAAGGATTTCCTGACCACTGTGGCAATGTGATTATCAAAGGAGAGACTACTGTCCACCTGTGTCCCAAAGTCTCTTATCACATTTTCGGAATTAAGTAGACTACCAGCTATGTGGTAGTCCATGGGTACAGAGTTTTTACCAAAGGGGATGACAATACACATTTTGGCACTGAGCTTCAGGCCATGGCTTTGACACCAGGTATCTGCCTCAGTGAGGCCCTTTTGTAGTTTGTCCACATCGTTAGGAGTTTCGATTATGGCTCCTAGTTTGCAGTCATCTGCAAACTTTGTTAGCCAAAGACCTTCTGTGTTGGCCTGCACTTTAGAGAAGTAGATACCAAACAGGAGAGGACCCAGGACTGAACCCTGTGGTACTCCACTTGTCACTGGTCTGATGTCAGATTTGGAATCCGCTACTTTCACAGTGTGGGTTCTGTCCGTGAGCCAGTTGGCAACCCATCTTGTGACATAGGGATTTATACCTAGTTTAGTGAGCTTATCTATAATTCCAGCATGGGGGATGGTGTTGAAAGCCTTGGCGAGATCTAGATAAGTTGTGTGAACCATTTTACCCTCATCTATGGCTTTGGTGACTGCTTCAAAGAAGTCAATCAGGTTTAGGAGACATGATCTGCCTTTTACAAATCCAAACTGGGTAGGGTCCAGAGTTTGGAGATTACCAATGTCTTTGTTTATGAGTTCCACGATGATACGTTTCATGGCCTTGCAGACCAGGCTCATCAGGCTAATGGGGCGGTAGTTCCCAGGGTCCGTCGTGGCTCCCCCTTTGTGGATTGGGATAACCGTTGTGGTGCGCCATTCAGTGGGTACAAAGCCTGAGGTGAGGCTATGATTGAACATGGTACTTAGGTAGGGTGCCAGTTCATTCTGTAGTTCGTTTAGAAAGCAGCCTGGGATATTGTCAGGTCTCATGGATGCTGTGTTCTTGGCTTTGGAGAGTGTGTTTTTTACCTGTGCAGCCGTGATTATAGGAACTTTGCATTCTTCCAGTATAGAGATGGTCCCTCTAGGGGGTGAGAGGGGGGTAAAGTTAGCACTGAACCTGTCTGCTAGGATGTTGGCAATATCAGTTGGTTCTGTATATTTAGTGCCATTTTGCTGTAACTCAGAGCAGATCTGAGTGTTCCTATTTAGATTCTTGACATAGCTATAGAATGCTTTGTGGTTGTCTTTAGAGTCAGTGGCAATTTTGTTTTCGTAACTAGCTTTGGAGGATTTTATGAGGGATCTCAGCTTCTTACTGAGGTTGACCAGGGAGTTCCTCCAGTCATGGGATTTTACTCTTTTGCAACAGTTTCTTTCTTCTGTTGTAGAGTTTGTTTATGGCAGAGGACCACCAGATTGGCTTCCTTTTTTTGGAGGATAACATCTTGGTTCTATTAGGGATAGCATGATCCATGCACTCGTGTAAGTGCTTATAAAGTGCATTTGTGTAGGATTCGGCAGTCATACCTCTATTGCCCATCTGCATGGGTGTCATGAAGTTTGCCACTTCTGTCTTAAGAAGTGTGATGTTGGCTTTGGAGAAGTTTTTTATGATGGTTTCCCTAATTGGGGTTGGGGGTGGGATGTGGATGTCTAGGCTGATTAGCTTGTGGTCGGATCTGACCAACGAGGAATTGACCTCTGGTGTGGAACACCGGTTTGCCATGTTGGTAATGACCAGGTCTAGGATATTGCTGCCCCTGGTGGGGGTGTGAATAAGTTGATCCAAGGCATTGGAACTTATGAATTCTAGAAAACGTTGAGCAAAAGAGTTGGTACATGAGTAGTTTTCCTATTTAATGGTGGGGTAGTTGAAATCGCCCATTATTAGGGTGTTGGGTTGTACCCTAATACTTTCCAGTGTATCAAGAAATGAGGAGTGAGAATCCTGGGGCATGGTGGGGGGTCTGTAGCAAGCTACAATGTGGATTGCGGTCTTGCCCAGAGTTAGTTGCACTTGGATAATCTCGGATGCATTATGCTGTGCAACTAGCCTGGAGGTGTGGATATCCTTAATAAATATGGACACGCCTCCACCTTTAGTGCTTCTTTCTGGGTTAGGTGGACGAAAGGTGTGGTATGAATTGAAGCCTGGTAATGCAGGGGTGCTCTCTGGAGCTTTGAACCAGGTCTCTGTCACTGCACAGATGTCAATGTTCTCCATTTTAAGGAGTGCCTCGAGTGAGTGCATTTTGAGGCTTAGACTTCTAGCATTGAGTAGCATTACCCTCAGATTTTGCTTGCTTGTACCTGTTACGGTGGTGAATTTGTCATTTGAACCTTGCCTAAAAAAGGCACTATAGGGGTGGCAAGAGCCTTAGCTGGTATCCAGAATCCTAAGGGTGACAGGTGCAGGCCATCTCTGGCAAAGCATTGTGGACTGTCGATCATGTCGTCCCACGCAGACAAATACTGGATCCCCTTAGAATGACACCGGAAGCTTAGCCAATTGTTGAAGTCAATCATTTTGTCCTTGTACTGTGGTATCATTCTGGGTGATGGCAGGATGCTACTCAGGGTTGGGGTCATACCTGCCTGGGATACAAGATCGGAGAGCTCCTCCATGTCTCTTTTCATGTAGTCCAGGGAGGTACGTCTCAGGTCATTCACACCAACATGGACAATGACAGTGTCATATTTGTACTTACTGTGAAGTGACCTGAGTGCATGCGTTATGTGGTGGATCCTGGCACCTGACAGGCAGCTGACAGTAACTTTCTCCTTGTTTAGTCTAGTGAGTGGAACATCAGTGTGCCTGACTATAGAGTCACCTATGACTAGAGTGTTGGGTATGTTGTTATGCCTTATGGGCTGTGGTTGAGTGGCACACTGTATTTGTGGGCTATGTGTCATTTGGGTTGTGTTGGGGGGTGGAGTTTGCTTGCGTTTATGCTTTGGATGTCCCTGATGCTTGGGCAGGTTTTTATTGAGTGTCTCCGTGAATGTAGGCGTGTGTTTTGTGTTTCTATGTGTGTGTTTTGGTGGTGTAGGTTTTGAGGGACTATGTGATGAGTGTGGTGTGGTGCAAGTGTTTACCTTCTCCTCTTGACTGTCTAGTCCAGTCTTGGGTGAAGAGAGCTTTGCTTTTAGTTTGGCTATATAAGTGCATCTCTCACAGGTTGTAGTGTTGGGTGGTAGGAGGAGAGTTTTGTCTGTGTACATTAGGCAACTGCTCATAAACCATATCCCCACCCTCACCAAGGACCAGGAGATGGCATAATAGTTAAGGTCAGTACCTCACAGATCCAAGGCACAGGGTTTGATTCTGACCTGGAGTTAGCTAAGTCTAAAATGGACCTACAGGACAGTTAGCCTAGTATTCTCTATGGTGTCAAGGGTTGCTATAATGGTTAAGGAGTTTACATCACAACAACAAGTTACATGGTTTGATTCTTACCCTTGGTAGGGAAATTGTCTAGGCTTAAAATGGTCCAGAAGGGCAACTAGCTTAGCACTTAACTATAAACCTATGAACCAAACAAACGTTCTGGAATTTCATTCTCATTCTGGAACTTTTTCAACAGCATGGATGAAACCTCATCTTTTCTTCCTTTCCAAGCATATCTCTGCCACCTCAGCCACTCTTTAGTTTTTCTAAAATTCTTAACATATATTTCATTCTTCCGTATATCTACCCAACACATAAATGCAAACTTTGAATTGCATTGTCATATTCATTATTTTCTAGTTACCTTAATACCATCTTTTAATAGCAGTATTCCCTAAGGACCTCAACTTTTAAGACTATTCAGCATTCTAACCAACCAGCTTTAAATACCCTATAAATTCACATAATCTTTTCATAACATTGCAATAGTTGTCTGAAACTCATGCTGACTTAATGTCCTGAATCAACATTCACCCTCATTTTCCTCAGTACCTCTGAATATTTAACTTCTTTATTCAATAACAAGATGGTCATATGGTCTGAAAAGATAGCACTCAAACTTCTGGTTTTGTATCAATTAATCAAAGAATAAAAAATGCAATTTATTGTGACTTTCACCACTCTTAGAGCTAAACACCTATCTACATGGTTTACTATTAAAATGTGGAACAGCACTTACGGGAAACTGAGCAGGTCAAATGCATATTTCCCAGTTCCCGTAATACAGATCCGAAAATGTTAGAATCCACAGTATTGAATGGTAGTGTTCATTCACTAATGTGAGATCAACATTCTGATAACAGATCGCACTACAGTGTGGATCAGGAAATGTATCCTTTTCCTCACTGTAGTCGGATCTCTGAGTTGGAATATATAATTTGCAGAGAGTGTGGGGAGCAAAATAGTAAAAACCTGTGATGTATAATTAAAAGTTTTAGGAGATGTTAAACATAGCCTGGGTGTGTGACGTCACCTCCTGCTATTTCATTTAACATCAAATGCAGATGTTGGAGAAAGGATGTTTGGAATTATAGACAAATAGACATTATGGATAGGATGGTATTTTTCGACAGTTTGACTAAAATTTTTTTTAACTTTCCAGATTTTAATAGTAAACCTATCTACATGTGTATTTAAAAGACCTGTTCTTTCTGGTATATCCAGCACATCTGGCTGCAACTTCTTTCTACATCATTCTTCTAAATGAGTATTAGAATTTATACTCAGATATTGTAAGAAATACCTCAACTTTCCTAAATAAATATATTTCCCTTTAATTTACTGCTGCATAAGTATTACATAATTTAACGTGTCCAAGCTGACCCATAGGTCACATCTCTTGAATCTAAATATTGATTTCACCATCACCAAAACCCTAGAACATTGTCAGTGCTCAAATAAACAAATCCTATGGCCCCAGCATGGAATACTCTATTTTCTGCCCCATGCATAAATAAATCTAATGCTTTACAGACAAACTATATTTGCAGTAACCCCCATCCACACACACACACACACACACACACACACACACACACACACACACACACACACACACACACACACACACACACACACACACACACATAAAAACATATTTATTTTCACTTCATTTTTGAAACCATTAATCTTAAGGAAAAAAACATTCATGGTCTCATGCCTTGCCAAGCCATCCCTTTTATTTTTTCAACATTTTTCCTTTCCTTTTTCCCTTTAAAAGTTCTCCTTTTCTGTTTCGACATTCTCATGAATTCTCATGAATTCCATAGTTCCCCTTTAGAGGATTTTTCATCCATATCCACTTCTTCTGACTTTAGAAGCTTATATCCCTTACTGTGTGTAAACTGCAACTCATCCTTAGATTTAGTTGCATTCCCTCCATTATCTATATCCCTCTCAGTGTGAACCCCTTCACTTTCAGTATCCATCTCAGTGGACAGAAATATCACAGTCCATTTTAGACTGAGTCCCCTAACCCTGGCAGTACCATCTCTCAGTATCATCCTGTTGATTTTCTACAACCACTGAAGGTGTATGCATCTTTTCTATTTCACAAAGTATTAAACCTGCTCAGATGAACAAAACAGCATTATTTAGAACATTGTTCCTATCAATGCCATATTCCCCACATAAATTCCCACATTCTCATAGAACATTTAAAAGAAACATGCCACAAACACCCCACAAGTGCAACAAGCTTTTGATCATGTGGCTAAAAAAAGTAAGAATCATTCTAATAACCTTAGGTAAATGTTCATCTTGGTCATTACTCATTTAAAGTCCACTGAAGCTGAGTAACCTCTAGTCTACAAATTTACTGGATCCATAATCTTTGCAGAATACTTCCCACGCTCATTTTTACATCAAATTCATTTAAAACACTGTTTTGAAATTGAACGCAAACTATTTCCCTCTGAGCAGAATATTGAACCAAAATTATTATTCTATGGCAGCACAGTACATATCTTGTTAAAGTCAGTGATACTCTTAATAACACTCAGAGCAATCTCATAAGATACATCAAATATATTCTTTCTGATATGGATCACAGATGCTAACTCGATCAGTGACTCCAACTAGCCCGAGCTTCTCATGTAATAAAATCAATCTCTCTGGCTGTACTTCTGTCTTGCTATAAAAATGCTGAATATTCCATTTGGGTACAGGACATGTTTTCACTCCAGAAAGGGAAACCACTTGCCATGCTACTGTGGGACTTCTGTTCCTGGCAGCCCTTAAATACCACCACAGTGATTCAGCATTTTAGCAGCTTGTTGCTTGTACAACAGGAATTGCAGTGTCATAGTCTCCCACATGCAGTGATTTCTTCACTGCCCACTTCCTAATGACCTTATCCATGAGAGCACCTCAAGAGATGGCAGCAAACCTCTGGGACAGTTTTGGTTCATCCATCTCAAGAAATGCCTCATCGGGTAAACCAAAGTCAGTTAACATACTAACCACAATAATCTCCTTCAACATACTCTGACTTTCCAAAACAGTTATATCAGTTCACCCTGATCATCAAATTCAGAATAAGCACAGTCCATTCTGCATAGGGGTGCTTTATTTTACATGGACACATGTACAAGTGTGCTTACAAAATGCTAAAAAAAACTCCACACTTCAGTGGCTGAAATGTCTCCTTCCAACACTACAACCGCCAGTAAAACAAATGGTCGACTGCATAAGAAGTCAACCTTACCAAAAGAAATAAATAAACAAATAAAAATAAAATAAAATTGAACAAAGTTCTATTTTTTTTTTTTTGCAGGGGGGCAAGACCCCCACAACCTCCATTTGTCCCTGTACCACTTGTTACTTATATGTACCACCTCTGGGATCACACAGCATTTGGGAAAAGGAAAAAGTCCCCAATCCCCACTATGCAATGATCTTTGACTAAATCCAGTCCCATAATACTCAGAAATCAGCAAGTATTGAACTGAGCATATCAATCACTCTCTCTGTTCATATTCTAACATTAGAAGCACTCAGCAAATCAAAGTGATACCATATGGTTACTGGTGGTTATACTGAATGTTCAGAATATCAAATGTTACTGACTTTAGTTTCAGAAGCATCTGGAGTGGGAATTTGCCCTGCCCTTTCTCTGCTGTTGTGTGATATTGGAGTTGTATATATAATATGCAGGTGGGGTGGTGGGATGCTGGGATGCAGGGGGCTTGTTCCCTGCATACATTTTTTTTCTATATTTTTAATTTCTTTCTTGCAGCGGTTAGCATTTTCACTTCACAGCAAGAGGTTCTCCAGTTCTATTCTCATCTGGAGTGTGAAGTCTACATGTCCTTTGCAGTTGACTGAACTTTAAAAGACATGCAGGTAGGTGCGTGAGTGTGTGTGCCTTCTGTGAAGGTTGGGCACTGGGCTGGCAACTCGACACCATAAAACTCCACTGCCAATCAATAGCAGACCGGTGACCTGCTGTGGTGACTCCTAACTGGGAAAAGCCGAAAGACTTTTTTTTTTTTTACATTCAAGATTTTTGCTTTTTAATGTATTTTGTGGAAAGTATATGTATATGGGAGGCAGACAGTTGGTCCAGTGTTCGGAATACTAAATTTTCATAATGCTGGTACAATCAGTTGAAGAGCCATTTCAGTGAGGAATGCTGGCATTAGTTCTTGCAAGATCACAGTACAATGGAGATTGGAGATTTTACCCTTTCCCCACTGTATTGCAATATTAGAGTTAGTATATATAATTAGCAGGGGGAGTGGCAGGTGTTTAATTTTCTATCAGCTGATGTTCGAACATTTGTGTTTGATCATTTGTCTTTCAAAATGTGTTTTTTTTTATTTTATACACACACACACATGCACCCACACACATACACACACACACACACACACACACACAGACATATATATATATATATATATATATATATATATATATATATATATATATATATATCTATATATGGGTTCACTTCAGATTATCAAGTTACCAAAAACTCGAAACCCATATGGCCGAGACCATATGATTGAGTTTTTGGAAACTCAAAAATCTAAAGTGAATAAAAAAAAACACAGACATTATTAAAACAGCGTTTCTGCAGGAGGGTAAGCCCCCCTGCACCTGCCACACCATGTCTTACTTACATATACAAACTCCGAGATTGCACTACAGTGAGGACATCGGAAACCTCCCGCTCTGTGCGTCTGCATACAGCGCGGAACGGGAGATTTCCCTTTTCTTCGCTATAGTGCGATCTCGGAGTTGGTATATTTAAGTAGGGGGGTGTGGGGTGCAGGGGGGCTTGCCCCCCTGCAGAAAAATTGTTTTAGTGTTGTCTGTGGGTTTTTTTATTCCCTTTTTATTTTTGAGTTTCCAAAAACTCGATCATATGGTCTCGGGTTTTTGGTAATTCGATCATCTAAAGTGAATCCGTATATATATATACACACACACACACACATATATATATATATATATATATATATATATATATATATATATATATATATATATATATATATATAGATATAGATATAATCAAAACCACGAAAACCGGTGCTCGGTGATATAGTACTCTACGCAAAAATAAACCAGCATGCTGGTTTATTTTTGCGTATATGTATATATATATATATATATATATATATATATATATATATATATATATATACATAAAAAACAAAAAACCTCCAGATGATCACCACAGCTTAAAAATAATAATTGTAATGTAGACAAGCGCTTTCACATAGAATACTACGCTTTTTCAAGTCTTCAATATAAATGTAAAAGCACATACACATTTTATAGTCAAGACTTCAATTACTTAATTTAAAAATGAATTATACGTCATTTAAAACAAACCAATTACTCAATTCTGTCTCATATTCATTTAAAGAGGATGAGCCTCCAGTTCTGATTTAATACACAAATAGTTATTCAACCCTGGATATATGTGTGCTTGTAATTTTAGAATCCACTTCAGCTCTACACGTTCCACTTGATTATTAGAATTACCTCGCCTCTTGCCATTAACTACAATTTGTAAAACTCTAAAATCAAATTCATGTGCAGGAAACTCCATAATGTGTTTGGCTAGAGCATTTAATTTATTTTTATTCTTAACATCATACATATGTTGATATATTCTGTATCTAAGCCGTTTCTGCATTTTGCCTATATAAAAGCATTTGCATGCTTTACACTCTGCCATATAGACTAAATTGGTTGTATTGCAGGTGGCATATAATTTAGGCTGAAAATTAAAAAATAAAAATGGAGGTTTAAACTCCTGAATTGTGTGTATATAGCGACACATCCTACAGCCATTACATGAATATGTTCCTAATTTATTAGAGACCATAATCTTCCTTTGCCGATCATTGCAAAGTAGCCATTTCAAATTACTTTTATTTTTATATGCAAAACCAGGGGCTGCACCTATAATTTTCTCAGTTTCGTTATCTATTGTCAGAAAATGCCAATTTCTTTTAATTAGATCACATCCCATGTTGTTATCCCTGGCGTATTTAGTAATAAAGCGCAACCTATTCTTTCTTGTAGTTACACTTGTTACATGCACTGTATCTACAATACTACTTCCATTAGTTTTTCAAAGGGTATCATCCTTGATATCCTGAAAAACAGCTTCCTTATACCCCCTCTCCACAAATAACTGATGTAAGTGCTCAAATTCTTTCTCTCTATCAGCATCAGCGTTACATATATTTTGAACTCTAGTCAGTTGTCCTTTAATAATGTTCGGGGAATACATGTCTGGGGTGCATGCTGTTATATTCTAAAAATTTGTTTTTCCAACATGTTTTTGAAATAACTTAGTATTTATATTACTTGACTTGTCTCTACAAATGGATATATCAAGAAAATCAATATTCTCATAGCAGTAATTTACAGTAAACCTTAAGAAATCTGTTGTAGATTCTAGATATCTGATGAAATCAAACAGTAGAGGTAATCCTCCATCCCACACCATAAAAGTGTCATCAACAAAGCGCCTATACATTTTTATATGCTTCTTATAGGCACTATTATATAAATGTTCCTTCTCCCAGAAATATACCACCAGATTCGCATATGAATTTGCACAGCGGGTGCCCATGGCAACCCCCCCACTTCTGTAGATAAATCATACTTTCATACATAAGGATGTTATTTGACAATATTAGAACAAATAATGTACATAATAAAATAACATCATTACTATTATTGCCCCCCATTTCTCTCATTATATCTCAGACTGCTTCCATACCGTATTCATTGGGTATACAGGTAAACAAACTCTGTACACCCAAAGTCACCAAGAGATAGTCACTTAAAACAGTGCTCACTGTTAAATTCCCTTAAATATTTCAGAAAATGGGAAGTATCTTTTAGAATAGTAGGAATCTTCCTAACTAGGGGACCTAATACACTCTCTACATAGATAGAAAGGGGTTCTGTGGCCCAGCCACCTCCATCTACAATGGCCTCATAGACGGGTTATGCAGGGACTTGTGTATTTCCCTTTTCTTTGCTGAAGTGCGATCTTGGAGTTGGTATATTTAAGTAGGGAGGTGTGGGAGCACAGCCCCCCACATGCGGGGGCTGCAGTGGTGCTTGCCCCCCTGCAGAAACATTTTAGTGTTGTCTTTTTTTTTTATTCACTTTAGATTTTCGAGTTTCTAAAAACTTAATCATATGGTCTCAGCCATATGGGTTTCGACTTGTTGGTAATTCGATCAT
This sequence comes from Protopterus annectens, assembly GCF_019279795.1. Lineage (NCBI taxonomy): Eukaryota > Metazoa > Chordata > Ceratodontiformes > Protopteridae > Protopterus > Protopterus annectens. Next base: position 484,822,276 of record NC_056744.1, read on the forward strand.
CTAAAGTGAATCTGTATATACACACACACACACACACACACACACACACACACACACATATATATATATATATATATATATATATATATATATATATATATATATATATATATATATATATATATATAGGTTTATTATTGAAATTCTGAATCAGCTTCGGTCAACCATGTAAAATGTCGACCCAAAATGCTGAATACGAAATTTCGAACAGGAAACCAAAGCTAAAATGAATACATCGGCAACCGTGGTTCGATGTATTCGACATAGCAGGAGGTGATGTCACTCACCTCCTGCTATGCATATTAACATACTGCTGAACTCTATAGTCAACGGTACATTAATTCTACTATTTTGCAGGGGGGCTACGCTACTACCAACTCCGAGATCGTACTACAGTGAGGAAATTAGCTAATTCTGTGTTATTCACTGAAGCACAACCTCCTTTCACAGTATTGGTATGTCACTTGTCAAAAGGTCGAGTGCACCATGCAACTCGATTAAACTTGGTCGATCTATGCTGGTTTGATTTCCTGCACCTTGCACACCTTGATTTTGAACATTGGCCTTTTCGACTGACTGCCATTCAGGTAAGTCATAGTAAACGTACACACACACACACACACACACACACACACACACACACACACACACACACACATATATATATATATATATATATATATATATATATATATATATTATATAGCATATCTTTGTACTGAGGTGCAATGGTTTTCCACCATTAGGGGTAGAGCTAAAAATATATTAAACCACTGGGAAAAACTGGTTCTTCTTGAGGAACAAAGTTGCTGGATGAGACTCCTTGACATCAAGAAAAGAAAATACGAACAGTAGAAAAGCTCAGCTGAGATTTCAGAGTAATCAAGCACTTACAACTCATTTACAAATTGTTACTTCCTTATTAAAAATAAATGGTATTAAACAGGTAAGCGCTTTCACCTTTTACTGGGCTTCATCAGATCTAACTCCAGTTTCCATGACATACAGTATTTATATGCTTTAATAAATTCAGTCAAGTGTAGTCATAACTGTACACAATAGGCTGTTTATGGGATAGCTTTCATCTTTCACATTTATCTGCATATCTACTCCTACTGATAGTTAAATGGTTGTAGCATATATATGATACTACTGTCTTGTGTGGTTTGTGCCTAATCAGTACTAATACATTTCATAACTGTTGTCACTGACTGTCTACAACCAGTAGTACTTCATCTTATTTTTATTGTGGTAAGATGATGTTGTTTTCAACAATTAGAATAGAAAACAAGCATGACAAATGCATGAAAACCAATCAAATTATTTTCCTTGAATATTATGCTATTATAAACATAATTGCAGCTAGTCAGGACCATGCTGGGAACTATTTAGCTGAGCCGATGACTGGGGACACCTACCTTTTATCTCTTATGTCAAGCACCACATAACCCTTTCCATGAAAAAATTATTGCAACTAGCTAGCGATACATCTATTACAAATGTGTGCCAAGAGGTGCTGTCATAGAATGTTATAGTTTATTTAGCCTAGTATAAGCAGAGTCTATTCATAAAATTTGTAGGAAGATAAAGCTGAATTAATGCCAATGCTGCTTTTTGCTGTCAAGGCTGAAGTGCTGGTTGGTAGTAACTGTAATATAGCAAGCTGTTTGATACACTTGTCACAGCTGTAACCAGCAGCTTACTATTACAGTTGTAAGACTGTTGCAGAAGAGTTTTTGTTTTGATCCTCAGCTTGCAAAAAACTATTTTTCCACTTTATTTTTTGTTGGGAGTGCACGACGGCCGAGGTGGTGCAGCAGTTAGCGTTGCCACCTCACAGCAAGAGGTTCTCTGGTTCAATCCTCGGCTGGAGTGCCTTCTGTGCAGAGTCTGCATGTCCTCCCTGTGGTCATGTGGGTTTCCTCCAGGTGCTCCAGTTTCCTCCCACATCCCAAAGACATGTTGTAGGTGGATTGGACACTCTAAATTGGCCCTAGGTATGAGTGTGTGTGTGCCTCCTGTGGAAGGTTGGGTGCCAGGCTGGCAACTCGACACTGTGAAACTCCACTGCCAATCATGAGCGGACAGGTGATCTGCTGTGGTGACCCCTAACCAAGAAAAGCCAAGAGAAGAAGAAGATTTTGTGTTGGAAGTGCCAGTTTGGGGAACCCGATAGAGCACCAGATAACCTACCTATGGTTCTGGCAAACACTGATACAATTCTAAAAGGTAATGATAATTTTCTAATGTTTTTCCTGGTTAGGGGTCGCCACAGCGGAACTCCGGTCAGCTAATGATTGGCAGTAGATTTTTACATGCCGAGTTGCCAGCCCTGATGCACAACCTTCAACGAAGGTACGCCCAATTCATGCATGTCTCCACACAGAAGACGCTTTAGCTGAGAATCAAACAGGACAACGTCTAACTGTGAGGCAATAATGCTACCGCAGTACCACCACCACAATTTTTCAATGATAATTTTCTAATACCATTAATAAATGCTTGTTTGTATACATATAGTGATACCTAAAATGAGAATATTAGCATTCTTAATCAATACCACTGTTCCAGAACACTTGCACTGATGAAATGAGCAAATAACAGTGTCATTGCATAACTTTTGGAATTATTCCCTATCAACATCATTCAAATATCTCAAATTCAATAAGTAGGTCAAGTCTGCATCAATATGCTTACACTAATTTAAAAATTAAATCTACACAAATCCTCTTTAATAGTACTGACATTCAGTACACAAGCATTTATATTAACCCTTGCATTTTTTATGTTCTTTAAAATGGGTAAGCACCTCACTTTTCAACAGTCTCTGATGGTTTAATTACTAACAGTCTTTAAATCAGTAAGAATGTTGGGTCTATATTATATTCTCAAAAGCCTACAATGTCACATCCAACATTGTCGACACAAGAATAGCGAACGCTGAGAATCTCGAATGGGTAAACAGAAATCTCCGTAAGGGGAGATTTCTATTTACTGCAATGCAGTGCAGTCTTGGAGTTGGTATATTTAAGTAGCGGGGGATGTGGAGTGCAGGGGGTTTGACCCCCCCCCGCTTAAATCTGTTAGGATATTTTTTGTTTTGTTCTTTTTATAAGTTTGACGTTTGAAGACATCGACCATATGGTGTCAACCATATGATGTTCGATGTTTTCAACAACTGATCTTATAATATAGACCCAGAATGTCTCAGCTCACACATAAAAAGAAATGAGTACCAGCAAATATCAAATCATGAGTTCTAAATTACAGAAATATTTTTTGCATCTGTAAAGTGTCACATCTGTAACTTTGCAATCCCACCAAGTCGTAGCTCATTGATTTTCTCAAAATCACAAACTTTTCAGTCAGTGCAATATTTAGAAATGTGGAATCCAAAAGAAAAGTCTCTTTCCTGTGAATTATAGGTTTTATATAGCAAGATATGAAGCCCGGTGGGCTCCCCAAACATTGACAAACAAAAGCCTGTCAAAAGCAATATCCATAGTAGAAGAAATTAGAACTAACACCCTTTCCTTATGTAATAAATATTCTTTATATTATTCTTTCCACATCCAAGCATCTACTATCAAGGGTGGATTTCAGAAGGAAACCTAGAGACAATAACAGCTGCAAGAGTATGGGCTTCACAGAGTTATTATCTGAAAGAACAAGCATTGATGCAACAGCATCATCTTAAGTGGCATGGCTAACATACTGCTAGGCATTTCCAGTGACAGCAGAATTAGTCACAGCATACCTGTGTGTCTGCTCATATCAGTCCTGTAGAACAACAGAAGCCAGAATAAGCCATTCTCATGCTCTTTGATTTTTTCACTCCATTTCCGGGAACAATGACTGTGACCATCTCATTCTTCCATCACCACAAGCAAAAGCTCATCAGAGACCCCCTGACTGCCAAAAAATGTAAACTGAATTCCATTTTTTCTATCTATGCAAAGCAGATTCCCCAGCAGTATCAAACAAAGCAACATTCTGGTCCTCCATCTTGGAACTTTCATCTTAAATTCTCTGTCCTCTGTCAAAGAGCAGGGGAATTTCCCCAATGCCTTGGATACAATACCCCCATAATCAGTATTTATATCGCCTTGAGTCTCCCCAGAAAATTGGCTATAGGCCTAGTGGGACTACCAATATTAAATAAATGAATAAAACAAGAGGGCCAAATGCATTGTCAGCAGAACCTTATACATAAAGCCTACAGACATAAAACCTATTTATCACTAAATTCCCAATTAGGGTGGCCACTGTGGTGCAATGGTTAGCGTTGCTGCCTCATAGCAACAGGTTCTCTGGTTTGATTTTCAGCTGGGGTGCCTTCTGTGTGGAGTCTGCATGTCCTCCCTGCAGTCACGTGGGTTTCCTCCGGGTGCCCTGGCTTCCACCCACATCCCAAAGATATGCTGCAGATGGAGTGGAGACTCTAAACTGGTCCTAGGTGTGAGTGTGTGTGTGCCTTTGGTGGAAGGTTAGAAGCCAGGATGTCAATTTGACACCATAAAACTCCACTGCCAATCATTCTGTGGACCGTTGTTTTGCTGTGGTGACCCCTAATGAGAAAAGCTAAAAAGAGAAGAAGATCACTAAATTCCTAATTGATTAATTATTGGACATTATCCCCTGTGTGAGCCATCCATTTCATATTCCCACATACAAGGATTATGAAAGTAAAGTCTCTTTCTGAACAAAGACTGTAGTACAACTGATGACAATGCAAGGGCACCAATAGCTACTGCTATAACATTATATTAACTATTTACCCAATATAAGTAGTGAAAAAAGCAATCAGTAGTTGCACTATCACTTAACACTTATTCTACACAAATAAATCTGTCCCCAGCTTTGAATTGCACTAGCAAATTCTTATCATTCAGTCTATATATGTTACATGCACTTTTTGCTCCAACACTTAAATAACAAGTGATGAAGTATAATACACACTTGTAAGACTATTGTACATTATATCTCTCAGCACTCTTAATGTATGACATATCGGGTCCATCAGAAGCTACTGGAGCCCTCTTCCTAATTTATTTCACATTATATCACTAACATTGACTGCCTTCTTTGTCTATAGCAGGTTGTAATAACTGCTAGTTAAACCAGCCTTACTTTAACACTGAAGTATATTTACTCACATGGTAATTTGAAGTTCTTTCAAAGTGCATACACAACCATAGATGCATTTTGATACTAATTTGTTTAAACTGCTAGTTCTTTAGTAGGTGCAGGTTCATTCCTATATACCTCTGATATTGCACTTGTTTAGTCATTTAGTCAAATCCTACTTTTAGAGATCATAAGGATTTTTAGCACTCCACTCCAGACTTGCCTTTCAAGAACTGCTTCTTTACGTTTTTACAAATTCGTATTCATTATTACAGTAATTTTGTACATCCATCTTAGCCTCTGCCACCTCCTTATTCTGTTGCCTTTGATCTTTCCGAGCATCAGTGTCTTCTCTAGTGAAGTATGTTGTTACATTATGTGCCCAGACTATTTGAATTTTAGTTTTACTATCAGACCGTTCACTGAAGAGTCTGGATTTATTTACTTAAACATAATCTTTTTTTGCAGTCCGTTGAATTCTGGAAGGGTTTCTCCAACACCAGAGTTTAAAGGCAACATTTTTTCATTGCATAACCTTACTTGTACTTGACTTTTCATAGCCATATGCCACACATTACTGCTGGGAATACCCTAGCTTTAATTGCATGGACCTTTGTTGACAATGCAGTATCTTTCCTTGTCAAAATTTTGACATAACTCTCCTTGCAATAAGCAAATATCATTTAACCTCATGGCTGTAATCACTGTGTGATATCTGACCCAGGAAAATAAAATCTGTCATTGCCACAATTGACAGGGCTAGATGACATAAATATATGTGTGTGTGTCTGTGTGTGTGTGTGTGTGTGTGTGTGTGTGTGTGTGTGTGTGTGTGTGTCTATATATATATATATATGTGTGTGTGTGTGTGTGTGTGTGTGTGTGTGTGTGTGTGTGTGTGGGGGGGGGGGTCTATATATATATATATATATATATATATATATATATATATATATGTGTGTGTGTGTGTGTTGAGCAACAAATCAGCTTTTGCACTTTCTATTTTCACCTTCATCAGCAGCCTATTAGAATGGTATCATCTACATTTCTGTTTGATACTATTACTCTCAGCAGTTTTTATTCCAGTATCTGATTCATCTAACCCAGAATTTTTCAAGCTATATTCAGCATGTGTTATATTCAGCATGTGACAACATAAAGCCTTATCTTGCTTGTGCTCCTTTCCCAGTTTTGAACCAGTCACTTGGTTCATATTCTGTTGTGTTGCTTCTTGTTCTGCATGCAGTTTCCATTGGAGGCAAATAAGGGATCCTACACATTGGAATAACTATAAATCCACTTATGACATTTTATTGTAGGTTTACTATTGTTTTAGTGATCACTATAATATCAAATCACTAAATAACGTGACCAGAAGATAACAAGATGAGAATGTTGAGGACTGCTTGTTCAAACAATGTCAAACATTGAATCTCCTGACCTGCACGGACATAGGAACAAGTGCCAACATGGGTCCAGTAGAGGAAAGTGCAAGTCAGGTGTTCAAACAAATACTCCTCGGCATTCTCATCTTACAGTCTTCTGGTCACATTATTTAGCGATTCAACATTAAGCAATCACTAAAATGATAGTAAATCTTATTTTACATAGACCCCATTTGATGTGCTAGTATTGAACCAGCACTGAACCACAGGAAGGAATAGACAATACAAACAGAAACAACTCCAGGAGTCTTAAATGAAGGTTATGTGGTGATTCAATAAACCCAAAAAGATCACAAAGGTGCTTCACTGGATGAACACCATAGAATGGGAAACAGTGACCCTAAATAGATAGATAGATAGATAGATAGATAGATAGATAGATAGATAGATAGATAGATAGAAAATAGCTCATACTTTAAAGACTCATAAACATCGTAAACCAATTTTTTCTCTTCAAAAACAGTTATCCCATCATCCTCTCATACAAGCAGGCCATCAAAATATTGAGCCAATGTTATAGCACAGTAGAGAACATCACAGTCCAGAGACTAACCCTGATGGAACTCAGAAATGTTTTTTAAATACTTGACTTATCTGGTTAGAACAAGCCTCTTCACCAGTGCATGGAAGCCTGGATGGTTCATCCTTCTGCCTACCCAGCTTCCCTTCCCCACTCACTGTGCTATCTATCCCTATATCTTGACCTCAAGCTATGCCTATAACAATATCAGCTAATCCTATGCTAACTATGATCAGCACTTAGTTGGTAGTTTATTCCTAAAATGCACTATGCCAGTTTAATACTTTTGCTTCTGATTTACCTCATGCAAATTATGAAGTCACTCTTCTCAATATCTGCTATATTTATGCAGGAACTGCATTCACTCGCACTGCAATACCTAAATAACATATAAAAACATGAAGATCAGTGAAATATACAGTATTTCTTTAAAATTCATACCTCTCAACTGTCCAGATTTTCGCAGACTGTCCATGTTTTTGCCTGATATTTTTGGTCTGTTCCTCATAACATATGCGGTTTTCTGGCAAATCTCTGAGCTTTGATTTCCCTAAATAATGACAAATGTTTGAGTTTCAGACTTCATAATCTTCTGACTAGCAACTTTCTAAGTTTATAAAAATCAATATTTAAAACAGTCCCTATTTTTGGGCCTTTGTCCCCCCATTTTTTTGGACTCTATACAGATTCCTTTTGCTAAGAGGTTGAAAGCTATGCTTTAAACCTAGCAACAGAAACTTAACCACAAGATTTTTAAAACTGAATAGAATTACTTTAGCAAGAACGAGTGAAGCAATACAGTTCACAGTTAAATATGCAGACAAATTTGCTTGCACAAAAACAGAAAATAACCACTATGAATAAATATACTATAAAAAATAAGAAAAAAGAGTTATGTCGCCAGTTAAATCTTCCCCTACCTATCTCTTAACTAAACTACTTATCCCTAAGCTACCCTGGCTAAATTTCCAGAAGCTGTCAGTGATATAAGTGCAGAAAACCATCTCACAAGTCTGTACACCACAAGTTCCATGGTAGGCCTCTTCAGCTATTTGGTTTGTGCCTTTCTATTACAGAAACCAAAGAATCAATTAGGCAGAACTTCACATTTACCTACAAATGACTTTGCTTTATTACTCTAAGCTAGCTGCCTTCTTACAGAATTTTCTAACTGTGCTTTAGAGCTTTTAATTTCCTGGCATGGGAATGGTAACACCTCTTATAATCATAGGGCAGAACAAATGCAATTTCTGTTTGATGTGCCTGCTATACTTTTCACTTCCTATGAATAACTGCTGTTCTTCCAAGCTGAAGGCAGTTAGAAACTCAGTTACAGACATCATATAGTTTTATATATATATATATATATATATATATATATATATATATATATACTGCATAGAAAAATGTCACAAGTTCTCACATGTTCAAATGCCACTGAAGAACCCATATTACTGATGCAATCACATATTTTAGTGTACCTGCTCCAGGTACAACTCTCAGATCTGTTAAAGTCTGATTTAGAAAACAGTGAGAGATTTATACTCAAACATTCCATTCAGATTGAAGTGGATCAAGAATCCCATGTTCCTCTGAAACTGAATCAAACTCCAAGTACATCACTTGACTAATTCCTTTACTAATAAATGGAAGGTTCATGAGTAGGTAAGTAACTATCTAGTGCATCAGGATCTAAAGTGAAATTCTTCAAATAAGATCTGCAATGTTCCCTTTAGTAAGGTTGAAGGTAAAATTCATGACTAAGCAGTAACTATCTAAAGCATTCTTCAGAAATAGAGCCTACAGTGTCCCCTTTAGATGGAAGGAACTCAGAACTCAAAGATGCAATGATGATTTGACACATCACTGTACCAACAAGACTCTTGGGTAGGTTAGGTCTATGATATAAAGGGATAAAACTCTGGTTATGCCAATAGGTGACTTGAGTTCATATAGCAGCTCAGGCACCTGTAGTAACTGGTGGAGGAGGATGGAAGTGAGTCGTAATTACTGTCTCACCTATCCTAGGGGAAGGAGATGGTTTTGACTTGCCATATCAGTGATATATAATTGGAACACTAGATGTTCAATCCTTGGAGTTCCAGTCTAGCAAGCCCACCCTGTCATGTGCAAGTCACAGAGGTGAATACAGTATATGGAGACACATTTCCTTTCAGTGGGCACTATAGAGGTGATCAGGAGGGCTGCTGCAGGGGAAATGATTGCTCCACCAGAAATAGGATAGGCCACCCCACAGAAACAGTAAGCTGGGCTGCTCCATGCCACCTGACACCCACCATAGATTGGATGAGCTGGCTCAGAACTCCCAAGCAAGAATGAGCTGGCCATAGGTCTCGTGGCTTACCCATGGATTCATGGTTCCTGCTACTACAGATCAAATGGCTTCAGGAAAAGGAGAGTTTGGCCTCAGTCCTGGAGGGAGAAAGATTAAAAATGAGCCTCAGAGAAGACCAACTCAAATAATGTGGGACCTGGGTACAGCAGGCAGGAAGCTGGATGTAATCTTGAACTAAGGACATGACCTTAAACTGTTCCAGCAAATGAAAGCAAAATGAAACTCATGCCAATATTTTTTTGAATCTCTGATTCACTTTTAGGCAAATGCCTATCAGTCACGGCCATTCTACCATAAGGGAATGAATGCACAAAGTTGTGAATTTTCTCAAAGCTGTGTAAACTTGGCGAAGGCTATATTAGCAGGAGGTGTACAGCTGACTCCCTCCTATATGTGAATGTAAGTTCTTAATTCCTGCTTCACACAATTATGCTTTTACTTACATGTGGTGGAATTGGCTAAACTGATCAGCGTTCATTTCAAAATGGGAATTGAAAACACCCACCATATTCAGTTCCAATACAACTAATTCACCGTCCTCATTTAAGCAGCTATTGGTAGGCACCACAGATCTAACTGAGGCCAGCTTACCTGAAAAGGAATGAGTAGCAAGTTCACATTCTTGAAAAGAAAAGGCTTTCAAAGCAGCAAGCAGACTGAGTTGTCAGTCTGTCAGCCTCACAGAACAGTACCCAAATAAAACTACTTGGACATGGTCATTGAGTTCTATGATATTAGTAGCCTCTGCTTTCAGATAGTAAGGTATAACTATACAAGTCAATTCAATGAGAAACTCTAGTGAAATCACAAAACAACAGAAAAACAATAGTATTTAGCTGTCAAAAAAATTAATATAGCGGTAAAAACAAATATAACGTGTAAAAACTACTTAAGTGTTTTACCAAGTCTATCACAATATATACATACATACATACATACATACATACATACATACAAATATTTCAAGCACAAGCATTAATGCCCTTCTAGCCTGACAATATAACAAAACAGTTGTTCCCATAATAATTCTCCAGGCTTTTCTTAACACTGTCTAAATTAGTGCTTGCTTTAATGTAATTTGGTAGTCTGTGCAATGCATCAGCTACTCTCTCAGAGAACCAATCATTACATTTCACATTCCTATAGAATTTTCTACATAGGTTGTCTGATGATACTGTACTATCTTTTGATAATCCCAAACATTCCCACATGTAGTTGTCTCTGAATTCCCTATACACCTGAATAAGATCTCATCTTAAATATCATAAAGAGATGTGATGCCCTGGCCCAGCAATCAAGGAGCCTCAATCCTCACCACTAACACCAGAGAGGGCATCTCATATATGAGGAAAGGATAACAAATACACACAGTAAAGTGCAATTTCCCTTAATAGCACACAGAGATCACAGTCAGTCCAGGGCTGGTCACTCCCTTGCTCTCCAGGTCCCCAGTAAGACTCCCCATTGGCACAGCTATAGGTTCCAGATCTCAGCTTAGTGGGCAAGCTAAAACCTCTAGCACCCTCTCTGTCCAACCAGTGCTTCCTGTCCCTGCCCAAGTAGCTGGCACACACACACACACACACACACACACACACACACACACACACACACACACACACACACACACACATGCACTTTGAGAAGAGTTTATACAACCACACAGATACTCCAGGGGAAGGCTGGCACAGTTTCTCCAGCTGTGCCCCTTTCTCCCAGACTATACAGTAGTTCCACTTGCCACCACCCACTAATACTTAACAGCTACTCAAAGGCCCTTAAAAGGGTGTCCAATTATTACTGTGCAATATTATTATCCAATTGGTAGTTGTGACTAAACAGTCAAGGCTTATTTAGAGTGACTTGGACAGTAAACACTATAAATGCGCAATGTACTCTAGAGCTTAAATTATCTCTACACAAAACAGCCACAGTTAAAAGGTTTTAAAATATTTAATAATAAATAATTAAAACCACAAGACAATACTTTCTACTACACAGTGCTAGTCAAGAGTTCAGAGATCACACAGAAATACTTAAAATAAATCTGTAGTACAGTTCTGACATCACAGAAAAACAGTCTAATCTTTCTAGTTCCTAGCTATTTCTAAAAGAAAACACAAGTCTAAGATAACTTACATATGAGCAAGACAGTGCTGTGAGTTGGATGATCAAGACAAAAATGCTTAATGCCTTCTGATTCTCTCTGTTTAAATTGCTATTTTCAGTCCTGATTCCCATTACATCATTTCACACTTTCCTGGGGTTCCTATGCTGACAGATACTACATTCTTGTTATCTTTCACCTGCAGGAAACTACATCAATAAAATACATTCCATATGTAAACTATAGTAATTATTCCTTAAATTAAAATAATAGGCAGGATGCTTCACTCCAGACTCATCTACTCCAAATTCTAACTTCAAAGGGACAGGCATGAAATAATTTCAAGTTCAAAGGACAGACAATAAATGCTTGACTTAGCTTTCTTTACAGCAGAGGGCAATGACATTTTTTTGAAGTTCAACATTTCACAGCATATTCTTTCATTTAAGAAAACAAGCCTGTATTTCAACATTCATATTTACAAATGACATAATTATGTACCAAATTCTATTTGACTAGGCTGGCAGCCTTCATCCATCTCTACCAGTCTTCATAGGAGACACTGTACAAATTCAGATATTTAGGTTTTTCGTAATAACTTAAATTTTTACATCCATTGATGCTCTTGGTATATTTCCCCTGTACTCTTTCCAGTTTACTCATACTTGTTTTCTCATAAGATTTCCATATTGTTATTCCATACTCAAGTTTGGGTCTAATGTAATCATTTCTGATTTCTTAAATTTTATAAATCTTTTTATACAACCTTTAGTTCTGTGACTATCATTAACCTATAATTTTATATGATTAGAAAAACTCAAAGCTGGATCTACCCATGTACCCAGGTCCTTGAATAAATCTACAGTTTCAATCACTGTGCACTGTATAAAATATTCACCTTTCAATTTATGTCTCCCAGTAAGCCATGAACACAGCTTGATTTCAAAGGATGAAAAGAATTTTAATTACATTAGAAAATGAAAGGGAACATTGTGAATGCTGCATGTTAGCAATAGGTGAGAAGTATTTTCCCATCTGCAAGACCACTGAATTTAAAGGCAGAAATATTGTGTGCAAAATTTGCGGTAAGCAAAGGCATATCAGAGTGCTACAGACACAAGTGAGCAACCCTTATATAACTACAGGTATGATAAGTGTTTGCACAAATCAGATAAAACCTAACATTCCATAGAAAAATCAATATATCTGGTGGATTCCCCTGCAGAATCCAGAAAACATTAACTAGATTCCTTTCAATCAGAACAAACAAAATGATAGTATATGAATATGCTGTAGACGTACAGTGACTGTCACAGAGTGAATCTGTTAGATATAGTAGAGTACTGGTCTGTTAAGAGAAGATATTCCTGCCTTTTACATGCTGTAGATTTCTTTGAAAAAAAATAACAGCAGCATTTCATAAAGGACAAACAGTGCATGCTGCTTATGATCACCTTATTATGGCTTTTACCACTATGCTGAATAATGAAATAACCTACAAATTATATGTATTAAATGTAAATAAATACGTAGTTCAAGGACTGAAACACAGGTTAAGCAACACAATGCAATGAGATATGGAGGGGTTTAACCATCCATTCCATTGGGAATTACCAGTGATGCCACATAGGGTACTGTACTGGGACTACATCTTTGGAGATATTTTTCTCAGCTATAAAAGTGTGAAATGGTTTCTGGATAACCAAATTTGCCAATGACTGCAAACAGAGTAATATGGAGTAATATAATTAATTGCTTTAATAAAATATGCCAAAATTCTCCAAGACAATGTACAAACTATTAATCTAATGTAATATTAGTGACCTCACCTTTCATGTAAAAAGTACAGCATCACGAGACATGGTAAAACGGATATAAACAACAATTACAAAATATATAGACCTTTTATAACCATCGGTAGAGATGTAGGGACAATGATTCACAGTAGTTTAAAATTAGTCTAGTGCGTAAGTATAAAAGTCAGCAGATGGGTCTATATCAGAACATCGAAGTTTTAAAACTTCAAATGTTCTAATATCGACCTGTTTTGAGCAAACGCTAAAAATAGCGAAGCTGCAGAACACCAAATTCTTTCCTAGGGAAAGAATTCAGTTGGCAGGTTCTGTGGCTTCGCTATTTTCAGTGCTGTGGTGAAAATTTACGGGTCGGGTTCAGGTAAGTGTGCAATTGTGTGGTTGTTAGGATTACGGCACGGGTTAGGTGAGTTAGGGTTCGGGCGCAGGTTAGGTGAATTAGGGTTTGGGGGTTAGGTGAGTTAGGGTTAGGGCGCAGGTTAGGTAAGTGTGCAATAGTGACGGACCTTAGGGTTAGGGTTTGGGTTAAGGTTAGTGGATAGATAGTAGTGTATGTATAGTTTAGTGTAGAGTTAGTTGTAGGATTATAAGTGTATGTGTAAAGATTGATGTTTTTTAAGTGTGCTTGTGTTGTGTGTATGTGTTTCGGAATAGCAAATTTTTTCCCAAGGAAAAAATTTGCTGTTCTGAATATTCAATATTATGTGGTTTAGATATTTTAGGTTAGATTAAATAGCGTTCGCTATTTTCATCTTTCGATAACGTGATATAAATGCTCAGCAAAGTATATTCTGCAGCCCAACTAATTCCATAGGGCATATTAATGTCTCAGTCTCTTCATACAAGAAATCTGGACAAAGCCTAAAATAATAGGGGTAAAGACCCAAAAATAGAGACAGGTTTTAAATACTGCTCTTATAAACTTAAAAAAAACTTGTTAAAATAACAGGGTTTGTGTTGATATGCATTCTCTGAATGATATGAGGTCTGAAACTTAAATGTCTTTCATTATTGAGTGACTCCAATCCTCACTGATTTGCCAGAAAACATAAATATTCTGTGGAACACATACAGACAGCCAACACTAATTAAACTGTAATATGTCTTCGAGAAGTGGGAAGAAAGTATAACTTCCAGAAAAACGTAGGAACTGAATTGGAGAACCAAATGCTTCGGGGCATCTGTTCTAACTTCTGCTTCACTATGCAGCCATACTCTTTCTAAAAAGCCTGTAAGAAACAACACAAAGAGTAAGTCATTTGGGTTCTCAAATTCTCCTACTGAAAAAATGTGTTGTATTCTCTCAAGTACAGTAATGGATACTTTATCTAAAGTACAAAGGAATTAATATACTCAGAATTGGCCTAACAAAATGTTCATAGTTAATAAAGCTTGATTCCTACTTACAGAAACTCTGATAGTCATGACACAGTCTGAGGGCAGTGCCTCATGAATGCAAAGTGTACTAGCTAGACCATTCAACTTTCAACAGCTGGATAATTCATATGCAGGCTCATACAATCAAATAAGTGAGGAAGTGATATTATACCAGGGGGAGGATGGGTCACCACACAGATCAAAACCACTTTCTTTTGAACAGCCTGAACACTTTCATGAAGAGACTACCATTTCAGAGGTAGCAGTTCTCACTATAACACCAGTTCAAAGGTATGCCAGGTGAATTCACATTAAACTCCTGAGACATGTGAGGTCTTGGCTGTGCAGCACTAGATGTGCAATGGCATAGTTCTGGTACAGGCCACTGCCAGACAGTGTCAGGTAGAGATGGTTAGAGTATTACAGGGCATACATAAAGAATTACACCTGTACAAGGGACATGTGATGTCAGTGACAATGGCATGATGATACCAATGCACAAAATAGTGACATACACACAAGCAACATCTATATCTGCCTCAGTAAGCACACTGGTAAAGACTTACCATAGTCACATTAGAAACACAGCTGGATTCGGACGGGGTACCATTGGCACACATGGCAGATGAGAAGGCAGCACCCTATGCATTTCCAAAGAAAGTACTGCTTTGATTAAGCATGACCAAAAAGAAGGCAGGCAGAGAGGCCTTGTAAGTCTTCCAGAACACATGCTAGAATCTCTTAGTCAAGGTCTAAGTCACACAGGACTGCCAGATCAAAGTCTACAGGTGTCTCTACATCTAGTCGGCTATGCCTCATCTCTCATGCCAGCACTTGCTCATGGTCCTTGGGACCATCACCCGCACTCTCCTTTGGAGACATTATATGTGGCACCTTAGATATTTAAGTCACATTACAGACCTCATCTCAATCAATACAATGTAGTACTCACCCAGAAGTCAGTTTTATGACAGGGATGTCCATGCACAACTTTTCACTACATTTGGAGTGCAGTGATAATACATTGAAAAAAAAAATAAAAAAAATGTTTCTACATGTTTAAGTCTTTGTGTACAGTTAACTCATCATACAATAGTAAGATCAGTGCAGGGGGAAGTTTAACAATAACACAATGCATGTGTTATTGCATCTTTCTATGAATCCTGCCAGTAAAACTAGCATTTTGTCAACTAACCCTCAATACTGTGTAAATGTTGTTGTGTCTTTCGGCTTATCCTGGTTAGGGGTCGCCACAGCGGAACTCCGGTCCACTAATGTTTGGTAGTGGATTTTTACATGCCGAGTTACCAGCCCTGATGCACAACCTTCAACGAAGGCATACCCATTCATGCATGCCTCCACACAGAAGACGCTCTAGCTGAGAATCGAACACGACAACGTCTTGCTTTGAGGTGACAACGCTACCACAACACCACTACTGCGGGTCTCAACACTGTGTAAATGATGACTATTATTTGTAACTTTCTGATAGCAGTGAGTATGCATTGAGAAACCATAAAACAGTCTGATATGCAACAGCATTACTTGACTTTGCACACTCACAGCATAGTCAACAGTAATCACTGAGGAAAGTTATATGAACGGTTAAATTAATTTTAAGTATGGCAGACAGCAGGTACGCATGCAGTGGTCCCTTTACAGAGCAATGTCTTCACTGGTATATCTGAAAAATACAATAAAAGTGGCAGCAAGACAGAAAAAGGTCCTCATCACACTATGCTTTACTCTGTGATGTGAAAAACTGCACTTATGTATGCTGCAATGCACCAGAGGTTGTTATAATGGTTAAGGTATTTGCCTTGCACACACAAGGTTCAGGGTTTGATTCTCACATGGGTAATTGGCTAGGCTTAAAATGGCCCACAGGGGCAGTTAGCTTAGTACTAATCTATGAACCTATAAGCCTATAATCTTTGGAATTACTACTTGCCACCCAGCCATATCACCTCTCACATAAACAGCAGTGCTGGTCCATAACTGGTAAAATTAGAAACTTCTTCTGAACCAGTTCATGTGAGTGACATGTAAAAAGGTGCACTCGATTTAACATTTTCAGCATTCTTTATGCCTTTGCATTAACTATACATCTAACACTTGACGAGTAAGCATGACAACTGCAACCACTTCCCATAATATACTATGTAATAAAGCATTTAAATAATTTTCTAGAAAGGTAACATTTAAGTATTAGGAAAAAAGCTGTCTGATGTATAGTATAAGCTGAACATGCAACACAAAGCATAGCCCATAAGTAACACTGCATGCATATAGTATTATCTATGTGATTTGTGTTGCTTCACTTTCACTAAGTGAATGCCATGGCCCATAGTTGTGGACTAGATGCTACCTCTTTGGCATGACAGCCATGTAAAATGCACATACCTGCTACAAGGAGTCCCATGCTACTGCTGCAGTCATTACAAGGGTTAGGAACAGTAGTGGGAGCTGCATTGCCATCATGGGGCAGTTGTGCACCAGACCGATACTTTATCACGCTGTGCAGAATGCAACACATGGTAAACATCCCGCATGCAGTATCAGGGTCATACTAAAGGACACCTCGAACTAGGCCAGGCAAATACGGGCTTTCAGTAGGCCAAATCCTTGGTCAGTGAAAAATCATGTCTGTGACAGACCTGTGTTGAAGCACTCCTCAACAGCTCTCCTAGGTGTATTGTTCTGGCCATTAGCCAGGGTTCCTGTGGGTAACCAGTACTATCTGCAAAACAAATAAGGGTGAGATACATAAAAGGAAAGGGAGGGTTACTAATTAATAATGTTGTTGTGTCTTTTTGGCTTTTCCCGGTTAGGAGTCGCCACAGCGGAACTCCGGTCTGCTAATGATTGGCAGTTGATTTTTACATGCAAAGTTACCAGCCCTGATGCACAACCTTCAATGAAGGTACGCCCATTCACACATGTCTCCACGCAGAAGACGCTCTAGCTGAGAATCGAGCCAGATAGTGTCTTACTGTGAGGCGACAACGTTACCGCAGCACCACCACAGTGGGTGGTTACTAATTAATAATGCATTTTCCAAAATAAACCTGTACAGAAGAGTAGGAAGTGTTTGCACTTACCAAAAAGGTGGCTGTGGAGTTTCCTACCATGCAGGTAGAGGCAGTACAGTGAACCTGTGTGCCAAATGTGGAAACATGGACACTACTAGGATGTTGAGCTGACACGTTAGTGATGCACCCTCATACATCACACACTTTCTGGCAGTTGATGAAATAGTAGCCCTTCGTCTTCTGATACTGCTCCCCAAGATCCAGATTAAGATCAATGGCAACATGGGTGCAATCTTTTTGCACCCATCACCTCAGGAAAGGTGCTTATTGTTTTGGCTCTGACCTGAGAGAAAACTGATAGAAAAATATGCTAATCCACTTAAACGAATAGTATGTCGAAGAACTGCTTAACTCCTTGAGGCAGAAGCCCATGAAGTGCCCAACATGTTCTCACATTTGCCTCTGGAAGGTCCCAGTGGCATGTATAGTTAAGTTAATACATACTCTGGTATCCAGAAGGATAGTAAAACCAGTAATCCTCCCAGCCCTTGCCTGTGTGCCATACATACTCATTAAAGCCCATACTGTTTCTTTGTCCACTCTATATTTATCCAAAATTTCTTAACCAGCAAAGTTGAAATAGCTCAGTCTTTTTATCTGTGTAACAAGCATCTTCCCAGGTTGCAAAGAAGATTAAAAAAAATTAAAAAGGAGTGAGTTTTTGCCTTTTATAAGTCATGTACATGGCACTACTGCTTATACAAAGATGGCTATGAATTACACCGAAGCAGGAAAACTGCCTTATTTACATAAGATAGTAGCACAGTTTGTCAGTCCTCAATTGCATGTTATTTCTGCTCACTTGCATAAGTTATTACTAAACCTGCTGCACCTAAGCACAGTTGCGGACCTACTCTGTTTTACATTCTGCTAAGGCTCCATTTTACATTCTGCTTAAGTTAAGCAGCAGAATGTAAAACAGAGCCTTAAGCTTCAGCATTTCAGTAGATAAAGTAAAACGGAAGCTTACCTGTTGTTGTTTTGAGACATGCATCTGGAGCATTTCTCCCCGGCCTCCGCTGAAAACAGGCTCTGTGGAACCTAGTCGGACATTCCGGTCAACAAATGAATAATAAATAAAATAAAATAATAATGATGAAGGGCGACTTTAGTATTTAAATTTAGGCATGCGTCCGTTTTGTTACAGGTCTTGCAGCAGTATGGTTCCGGCTTGGCGGCACCCATGCCCATCCCCAAAACATAACATACCTTTCCTCCTTACAGCAGACTCTCGAACCACATGAAGTAACTTTTTTAAACTTTCCTAGTGAGTGAGGACGCTGACCCCTCCCATAGTTCCAGCTTACAGTTACACTTCAGCAGGGTGCCGAGAAGAGTGCAAACCTTTGTTAATTAAAATAAATAAAAA